>NW_023458867.1:62256-63643 GCF_013731165.1 Rhagoletis pomonella | reverse complement strand
CCCTAAACTAAACCGACTAAGTTGAATTCATATGCCTACGCGTTATATGTACGTACACCCTAATACTTGATCGTTAACTTAATAAGAATAGCAAAGCAAAACAAAAAAAGGAAAACTTTCAATTCAATAATCCAGTAAAAAAACCATAAATCAATTCAGCGATTCTAACATTAGCAAAAAGGTATGAGGATGTCATGTACAAAAAGAAAACAGGTTTTCAATGCTGCGATTCTATTGTTATGTTCCTATTGTTTCCTAAGTACCTAAATATGTATGTACGCATGTACGTATGTATGTACTCATGGGACCCGAGTGGTCACATGTAAATATGTAATCAATAAGAAAAAACCCAAAAAGCAATGCACTCACCTGGCCGCTCCTCCGATGGTGGTACCAGCATGCAGGAGAACCTGTGTGGGAGGAAACTTAAAATACTCTACGCATAAATATATATACATACATATGTATGCCTACGGTGGCGGTCTCAAGGTACTTAGTAACTGACCTGTTGATCACTTGCTCACGATTGCGGGCAATGAGCAAGTTGTTTTAACTAGCGAAACCTGAAAAAAAATTATAGCAAAAAAAAATGTGCAAAAAACGATTGAATTATTATAAAGAAAATTTCAAGAAATAAAACTTGCGAAATCAAATTTAAAAATAAAAAGAACCATGAAAAAAAAGAAAAATACGAAAAGAAATTCAAGTCCAAAAAAAAAGGACTAGTATAATTTAGTGAATGTTTTTAAGGTAAAAAAAAACCACGTGGAAATTACGCGTATGTACGTATGTGTACTAACTGCCGTACCGAAAAAAAACAACAACAATGCCTAGTGTGGGTGATCTTAGTTATAACTAATTACCTAGACTTATCTCATTTACAAAATGTTCTTAAATGCTACGTGTCTGGCCAACTGGAATAAAAAAAACAATTCAATTATGTATGTATAAATTGGCCGTAGCTTAAATAAAATGAACAAGAGGACGAAAAATTTGATTAAAAAAAAAACAATATTCCAAATAAGGCAAACACAAAAAAACTGGCAAAGGAATAAAATTAGTGAATGCATCTAAATTGGGTGAGTAAAAACAAAATCGTTTTCAAAAAAAATTTTAAATTGTTATGGACATTCAGAGAACCTAGCATATATACTTAGGTGCCAAAAATTTTGCAAACAAAAAAAACAACAAATGCCCTAGGAATTCCGACCCTGGCTAATGTGTATACTTATGCTAATATCGTAAAGTTAGCGACGGCCAGATTCTCCCGCTGAATCTCTACTCCATTGGCTACTCCTCTGCATTCAGCCCGCTCCCTGATGATGGTGAATTTTCCAACCTCGCTTCTCACTTTTTCAGCTATTAGAAACCATATACCTTCAAATTT
>NW_023458867.1:57462-62156 GCF_013731165.1 Rhagoletis pomonella | reverse complement strand
TCAATGTTTTCTAATATTCGTTCTTTTGGAATGCAAAAGCAACCATGCGCTCAATTTCTTGTGGGGAAATTTGGCCCCCATAAAGGACTTTCACCACGAAACAGCTACAAAAACAAAAACCTTTTCTACTGGTATACTGTGCAGATAACATCAACGCCCGATCCCCCAAAGACATTCCTAACGTAGTCCATTTTGTCACCGTTAAGGCTTCGCGCATTAAAATGCACAATTTTAAGGCCACTAGACTGTTTGCACAAAATATTTACTAGAATTGTATGGTTTTCATCAATGCTGCCGGCAGATTTCCTACTGGGGTTTAAATCCATCAGCTGAAAAATGAGTAACCACAAAGCGTAGGCAAAACAAAAAGGCTTCAAAACATAAATGTATGTGATTGCAAAAAAACAATGTAAGCAGGAGAAAAGAGCAGATTGAGAACAGACGAAAATAACATACACTTTCATAGACCGAAATCAAGGGAACAAAGAAAAATTGCTTAAAGCATAGAAATAAAACAGTAAACAAATAACTAATCAAGAGTATTAGGCATAGGAAGAAAGAGAACAAGCATACAACTAACTTTAAATAAAATAAACGAGAGAACGAAAAATTGAAAAAGATAATCCAAATGAGGCAAACTAAAAAAATGGCAAAGAAATAAAATTGGTGAATGCAACTAAATTGGGTGAGTAAAAAAAATCGTTTCCAAAATTTTATACTTAGGTGCCAACAATTTGGCAAACTAAAAAAAGAAAACCCTAGGAATTCGTACCCTGGCTAATGTATATACTTATTCTAATATTAGCCAGGCCAGATTCTCCCGCTGAATCTCCACTCCGTTGGCTACTCCTCTGCATTCAGCCCGCTCCCTGATGATGGTGAATTTTCCAACGTCGGCTCTCACTTTTTCAGCAATTAGAAACCATATACCTTCATATGTCCATATGGCCGTTGACCCTGTTCCGGCTTTTGGCAGCGATTAGCTGCTCGTTGGTGAATCTCGCTGGCGATTTCCATACATTTTCTATTGTTTCATTCTGGTTGTTGTAGGCATAAATTGTTCTGGTGCTCGCTGGTCGTTGGTGGGCAGATATGTACAAACCCAGATGCAAGTAAAGGCGGACATATGTAAGTGACGGGTTAGGTTGCTCTTGCAGATGGGCTTCGGATGTAGCTATGTACGTCGATAGCGTTTGTAACGTAGCTTCGCCTACGCTACAATAACATATTTGACATCACCCTAGCATACGCCTCACAACTGCACATAGGTACAAATATATAAACATACATAAACAGGTACAAATATATAAACATACATACATACATACATACATACTGGTAGACGTACACACAAACTAACCTACCAACGAGACTAAAAGCACATACATATGTACATACATACATGCATACATACGCATACAAATTTCGCAAAAGCCAACTTGGATAATCATGCGCACCAACATATGGAAGAAATTCGCTACAAAAAACACATAACGCGGAATAAGCCCACTCACTTCTCAAACAGCTCATACAAAAGCAGAGCTAAAGCTGCCAGCATGAACTCAACGGAGCGTATCCGGGGCTTCGGGCCTATTTAGGGCGCTCTTGGCTTTCCTCCTCGGAGGAAGACTGATTGGTTGAAGGAGGCTGCAAGGGGGGGAATACCCCTCATGCAACACTCCAAAACCATTATGGGCTAGACCCATTTTTGGATACGGTCTCAAGCAGACAGAGGGCGTGACCCGTTTGGGCTTGCCCAATTCCGAGCACCCCTGTCTTCTTACGATACCGCGCGGCTAGCGGGCATTGAAGGGGGCAAACCACCTCCTGCAGCGCCTAGCGACCACGAATACAAACGGGGGTACTGGGCAACCTTTCGACGCCCTGGGGGACCGCACTAATGATCAGTTGTTCGAAGGTCACTAATCTGGACCGCGAGCACCGCTGCCGCCCTAAGGCCGAGATCGCTACCGGGGACCGGCCGCAAGCTTTACCGAGGACTGCTATTTGTACTCGCTGTCATCCAGGGCCGCCGCAATAATCATCTCCACCGCTAGGGCCCGTACCGCTGCTCTTATCACAGGGGCCGCTACTACGGCTGCCGCCCCTAGGCCGACACCTCTATCGAGGACGACCCGCCAGCAACACAAGGAACCGCGATTCGAACTAACTGTCGTCCAGGGCCGCCGCAATAATCATCACCTCATCACCGGGCCGCTATTACCACTGCCGTCCCAAGGCCGAAGCTACAACCGTGAGCCGCCCGCCATCATCACCGAGGACTGCGAATGCTAACTATCGCCAACCAGGGCCGCTGTCACCGTTGCCACCATCAGGGCCCGCCGCTCCTGCCTTCATCACTGGGGCCGCCGCAATTATCGTCGGCCCAAACCGCCGCTACTACCCGTCACGAGTACGGTAATCGCTACTGCGAACGTCAACCATCGTCGTCCAGTACCGCTGTCACCGTCGAAGTTAAAAAGGGCCGCATTCGCCCTTCAGAGCCGCATACAACACCAATGCGGGAGGTCGCTGCCGCCCTCATCATTATATGGGCCACTGCCAACGTCACCGCTAAGGCCGCCACCACCACTGCAAGGGAACTGCAGGCTGCCGTCGCAGCCATCGCCGTCGCCGTCAGAACCACCGCGACTGCTCTCATTGCCACGCTCTTCGCTACGACTGACGCGTACGACTGCCAATCTTGCTGTAACCAGTAGCGCTCCCGCCACCGTAAAAATACCCGCCGATAACCTCCGACACCGACTATCGACTCTCTCTTTACATCTCCCTCTTTCCCTTGCATGACAAGTTGCCGGTATTCTAGATAGCCTTGTGTGTGTGTGGGTGTGTTCGACTTAATACACAAATCATTGTGTTTTATTTGGTGGGGGTTAGTGGGACCTTCGATGGAAGGACCAAGTGCAGAAGGACCTGCCTGCGCTCAGGATAACCAACTGGAGCATATTCACACAGGAGAGAAGCAATTGGAGAAGCTTTTTGGTCTCGGCCCAAACCGACAAACGGTTGTAGTGCCAAATAAGTATTTTAAAGAAAAGTATATATAAATGAGTTTGTAAAAGGGGATAAATATGTATTCATCTATTATATCACTTGGATATTTAAAACTGTGTTTTTTTTAAACCTTGCAGTCTTTAGACCATTTCGAAATGGAAAGATTAAATCGTTTTTTTGATCCAGCGATGCTGTTAAACGAAAAATGTTCATTCATAATGAATAAAACTCCATCCGAAATAAACATTCTACCGGAAAAGTGCAGCTATACTAAAACAGCTAAGCGAATAGGCAGCTAAACGGAATATACCGTAGTAGACTAATTTTAATTTAAAAATTCTATCGTTGCCTTAATCCACCTAATATTAATGAAACAAGATTTGTAGTACAGAAAATGATGGCGAATATTTAGTAGTTGAAGCACGATAAAGCTAAAAGTATGGTTCATAAGGATACCTTAATTTAAACAGAAGGAAAATAGTTTGTCTCCTTTAATTTATGCTGAACTGAATATTTGTACTACAGTTTTATATTTCCATTTGAACGACGTCGGGTGCTCTGCTTGTGTAATATATTTCAAACACAATATTTGACGGACATTTTTTTTTATATATTTATTGGTTTCCCTTCACAGAGTTCATTTGTGCTCGAATAGCTATTTTAAATGAGTTTCGCTATTTTTAAATAGGTGTGAAGCATCAAATTTGGCGAAAAATGTATATGTTTGTATCTATGTATGCACAAACCTTGAGTTCCACCGGTGACAAGAGATGACCATAAGCTAACTATGCGATGCATTAGCGATTGGTAATCGCTAATTTTGCACCAGATAACCGCTAACGAAAGGTCATGCCTCGTGCTTAGTAGGCTCCAATGACATCACCATTTTTAATTTGTTAGGAAAAGGAACTGGTATCGCAAATTTTGTGAATAGCACTCACTCCTGGCGAGTCAGCGATAATACACCATGCTGCAAAGTTTCATGTACACAGCACAGTCAAGCAGGTCACAGTAGAGGAAAAGTCGTTTCATAGCAAATCAAAAGCAATAAATTGTTTTCAATATACTGCCGATAAAAAAGCAAAATGCGATTTCCAGGTCCCAGCGAAAGCAAAGCAGGTCGAATGAAAATTAAAAATTTCAAAGTGAAGCAAAAGCAAAAATAGTAGTGCTGTTGCTGCTGTGCTGACAGTTTTTTAAACACTGATAAAAACATTGACTTTAAACCAAAACAACACTTGATATGCACGGCAGCTACAGCACCAAGACTCTATGGGCTTACCCAAAATCCACAAAGAGAACACACCTCTTCGGAAATTTCATCATCTATAAATGTACCATGCTTCAAACTGGCAAAACATGTCAGACAGGCCCTTAGAAATATCGTTTATGAAAACTTAAACGTGAAAAACTCATTTCAACTCAAGGAAAATATTAAAACCATAACTATTGATGAAAATCAAATACATTACCAAATATTTAGATGATATATTCACTATAGTGGACGTGGAAGAGATACTGAAAATATTTAATCGACGGCATACAAAAGTAGTTCATATTGGAAAAGGAAATAGATAACAAAATAACCTTCCTAGATATTGAAATTCGTAAGAGTGAAAATAAATTGACTAACTGGTATACCAAGAGCGTAGCATCATTAAGGATGATAAACTTTCATT
>NW_023458867.1:41442-57452 GCF_013731165.1 Rhagoletis pomonella | reverse complement strand
CTAACTATGTTTGTATTGTTCTAATTAATTTTGCTTGTTACTAATAATGTTTTTCGTTTTTCCAAATTAATAAACAGACTCCCTGAAGATGACGCGAAAATGCGTCGAAACGCGCAGGAGAAAAAAATAATCTTTGCTTTTATTTTCAACCTACCGGCCGAAAAGCTCCAAATACGTTACGATTAGGCTATTTCAATAAAAAGGTTTTACGGATATCTTAAAATTTGTTTTTGTTATTTATGGCCTTTAAGCAATTATATTCAACAATTTTTATTGAGGCCGTTTCTAATGAAAAAAATTTATGAAAAAACAACGGTAATATACCCATTAGACTGCATAACCAAAAAAGTTGCGGTTTTTCCACCGGGATTACAAAATGTATTATATTTTAAGACGTCCACCAAAATATTAAGATTTAAGCGAGCTGGACCGACTTGAAAATACCTCCAAAAATTAAGTTTTTTATGAATAAAAATAGTTTATTAAAGAACTTTTTAATAAAAGTCGCCTCAGATGACAAACTAGATTAAGCTTAAAAAATGTGCATAAAAATATTTAAAAATCTTTTCAACGGAATCGTAAGAATGACATTTTTGATGGTGTTTTTTTACTTTTTTCAAAGATTGGTTTACGAAAAACTTGAATAACTGCGCCAAAAATGTTCTGATGTAGACATATGGGATCTCAGTAGAAAGGTATTTTTACACTGTTTTTATTTCTGGCCAAAAAAAGGACATTCGTGTCCCATCTTGTTTTTTGGAATACCAACACAACTTAATTCAACTTTGAATGACGTTCGTTCATCCTACCTTTTTCCTTCATCCTTTGAATGAGTTTATTAGCAAAGAAATAAAAAGGGTGAGAAAATACCTTTCCAATGACACCTCTTAAGTCTAAATTGGAAGAGTTCAGTTATTGAAGTTTTTCCTATACCAATCTTTGAAAAAAGTTAAAAAACAGCATCAAAAATCTCATCATTACGATTCCGTTCAAAATTTTGTTTACATTTTCTTTTTAATATTTTTATGCACATATTTTAAGCTTAACCCGTTTTGTCATTTGGGGGGATTTTTAAAAAAAAAAATCTTTAAGAAACTATTTTTATTCATAAAAAACTCCATTTTTGGAGGTATTTTCAAATCGGTCCAGCTCACTTAAATCTTAATATTTTTCCGAAATATTTTGGTGGACATCTTAAAATATAATAGATTTTATAATTCCAATGGAAAAGTAGTACCGATTTTTTTTTTTATGGGGAGTGATGCAGTCTAATACCCATACGTAGAATGTATAGCTACTATCACCATATCTCCTCATCAGACTTCTTTACCGCGGTCACAGGGATAGGAAGCATTAGAAACGGCCTCAAACTCAATAAAAATTGTTGAAATGTTAAAATATTTTTTACCATTATTATCTTACACTAAATTATGGCAAATTTTGATGCATATTTCCCTCCAATAGGGAGGTTTAAACCCCCCAAACCCCGGCGCCCGCCCCCATCCCCCCTTGCGACTGGGCCTGAAATAAACATATTGAACAAACACCTATACATACTTACTTTTCACACGTAAGCGACAATTTTTTAAGTAAATTTGCAAGGAGGCAACACGGTGCCACTGCTAAGGTAGCTATTGAATCACGATGTGGTGCCACACACAGTGATGCCAAATTTAGTTAGAAAGAAGAAAGTTGCACAGTTGTTTTTGGAAAATAAATGCGAAATTCGATTTTTTCTAGAAATATTCGATTTTATCCGAATTTTGGCACCACAAATTTCGGAGCTTAAATTTGATCAAAACTCGAATCTCGAATATCGAATTTACTTATCCCTACCAACGAACCCAGCGGACTCAGCCAGTTGACTACGCACTGTGCTAAGATCGCCTTATAAATCGTTATTGCTTTTTCCACTTTTTTCATGTTAGCCAACTACAATCAAGCGTAGCTATTCCGCCGCTATTCACACTTGATCATGCGGTTGTTGGTTTTTGTTAATCAAAGTTAACTGGGATGTTTTGCTCTCTGGTTCCGCTACCTCGGGTTGTTATTCTGCCTTTAGGTCTGAAGTGGTGGAGATCTGTCGCCAAAATATTTCCCTAATTTGGAAAAGGCCGTACAAGCTTCCTTGGTATACACGAGTTTTAAAAACTCAAAAAATTGGCGAAATAAGCTTTATAAGAGGTTTAAACGGTATAATAATCTCCAAAGCAACATAAAATCTAGTGCTAAGTAATTTTGGCAGTCCATGAAGTCTGCCTCTGGAGTTCCATCTGCTCTCTCTTGGGATGATAGATCTGCTAGCACTCCTTCAGAAGTAGTTAATCTGTTTACGGAGTTTTTTAAATCAAATTTCGTTTGTGATGATCATGACTTCAGTTCTCTGAACTTCGGCCTTTAGATGTTGAGAATGGTATTAAAGATCTTAAACCGTCCACGTAGATGGTATCTCCACTGTTCTTATACAGTCTCCTGCTCTTGCTTCGCGTCCGAAATTAATCTTTATTAATCGTAAGCATCTGGGGTCTTAATTGACAACAAGAAACTGACGGATGTTACTCCAATTTACAAATATGGCAAAAAGGACGATGTTTCTAATAACAGACCGATTTCTAATCTCTCGACTGTATCTAAACTTTTTGAAAGCATCATAAAGGAAAATATGTATTTTGCTACTAAGAGTATAATTTCTGCACAGCACAAGTTTGGTTACTGGTAGATCCACAGTCTCTAATCTCGCTCTATTTAGTGAATACTGTATTGCGGCGTTTTCAGCTGGGAACCAAGTAGACTGTATCTATACCGATTTCTGAAAAGCGTTTGATAAAGCATCCCATAAAATCTTATTAGCTAAGCTTGCATCTTTAGGTTTTCATTCCGTGTTCCTGGTTGTTTGGTTGCGATCATATTTAAGCTATAGACGTTGGTCTATAGGGTCTCCTCTAGGACCTTCACTGCATCCTCTGGAGTTCCACAGCGAAGTGTCCCTGCTCTTCGTCGCGTTTTACGTTTATGAATCATTTCGACTGTATTATCTCTAAATCGTATTCCGTTTTAGGTTTCATAAGAAGAAACAGCTTAAACTTTTCAGATTCTTATACCTTCAAATTATTATCTACTGCTTTCGTTCGTTCTAGACCGGAATATGCTGCGTTCATTTGGAGGCCTTACCACGAATCCTCCATTGATAGAATTGAACGTATGCAAAAAGTTTTTCTAAAGTTTGCTCTTTCTTGACTTTAATGCTCTAGTTCCAGCCCTGCCCATGAGTCCCAATTGCGACTAATTATTCTGAAGCCGCTCTGTACTTCATGTTTAGTGTTATCAATGGGGAGACTGACTGCTCCGATCTTTTGCAAAGTATTAACTTTTCCGTTCCGGCTAGACACTTACGTAATAATCATCCGTTTTATTTAAGCAGATTCCGAGCGAACTATGTGTACAATGCACAGAGGGCTAGAAGGCGAATACCAAACGACCAAAAGTCAACTTTAGATTTTTAATTTTCGATGGTAATAGCCAAAATATACAGTATTTAAGGTAACTGTTAATAAAATATTATGATAATTGCCTCAATATCGTGGTCACAATTTCATTTTGATTAAAATAGTTGCATTTCCGGTGTATAGTAAAATTCAATATATCTCTTTTCAGAAAATAACAAATATTTTCCTTTTGTCTTTTGTTTGATATTAATAAGATGTAGTAAAATAAAAAAATAAAAAAACATAATTCAAAATAGCCCTTGCTTTAAATGATTTGACATCTTTTATTGAGCCAAGCGTTAATATTTATGAATTGTCCTCGCTGTCGTTTTGCAGTACTCCTGTGTACCATCACACATCACAAAAGCAAAACAGGAAATCTATTCTGCATTAAATGTACTTTAAGATGAATTTGCTAAATTTTGCACTTTTTTAAATTTTTTTTATGTTATTCATCTTCTTCACTGGCGCTGTAACCGCGTGAGCGATTTTGATTTGGTCCTTTATATTTATCGCTACGTATGTATAGATAAGTTATTCTAAATTTCTAGTTTTCCGAGTTGCTGAGATAAGTTAAGAGATGATGAGGAAGAATAAAATATAATTGTCGATTCATTCGCATTTTAATTTTATTTCAAAACTGAAATTTAAACCTTTTTCTGAGAAAAGCATTCAAAAACCTTAATTTAATGAAATAAACAAATACTTTCAAAATAAAAAATTAATAAACAAAAACAAAAACGAATAAAATACAAAAGCGAAGCCTGAATTCGTAATTGGTAAAAAATGTAAAATATAAAAAAAAACAAAATTAAAACATACAAAAAAATAAAAGCGCGAATTCTAAATTCGTAATTCGTAAAAATATATAAAATATAAAAAAAAAAACAAAAAGTGTACATTGAAAATAGTTTAAAAACTACCCAACAAACATTATGGCGAATGTTCGAAAATTATCTTCGATATCCAATATGAATGTCGCGTAAATAAGCATAACACTCATTTACTTCAATGCTGTCATAACTCAAAACACCAAAGACTGGAGAAAAATAGCTTTAAAGTTATGAATTTAAATACACCCGCATAGTAAAAATTAATACATATTTTGTTACTGCTATGAAATTTTTACACAACATAGAAGAAGGGGTAGATGTCATTTCAACACTAGGCTCGGTTAAAAATTCTTTAATAATCGGAAAACGAGTATATTGCCTCAACTGCGATATGAAAAGGGGTAATGGAGCATTATTTATCGAATGTATTCTACATTCGTTGTAAATTCGAAATCTGCCCTGTTCTCGAAAAAAAAATTGTGGAAGAGAGCTTATCCTTCCTTTAGAGAATGGGCTTCTCTACATTGGTTTCTAGTTTTCTGCATTTTCATTAAATTTTTAAAGTAAAGTGATTTATAAATATAAGCGTACAACACTTGATTTTAAAATCTTTAAATAAATAATTTACACAAAGGTAGAAGTGAAACTGCTTTTTCGGAGATCACCACATCTCGCCATCAGACTTATTCACCGCGATCATTGGGATATAAACCAGCGACCTCGGATTACAAAGCCAAGTGGTCTACCCACTGTTGTAGCCTTTTCCACTTTTTTCATATCATAACCCAACTACAATCAAGCGCAGCTGTTCCGCTGCTATGATCAACCATAGGGTTGTTGTTGGTTTTGTTAATATTATATTTTTAGAATGTTTAACTTTTAGGTGTTACTTCAAGTTTACTTCAAAAACTCCTTTAGAAATGCTTGTTGGACCAGATTTCAACTATTAAAAGCAATGCCTATTCAATTTACAAATAGGAAGAGGTTATAAAAGCAACGCAATCAGACTTTTCTTCACTTATCGCATTTGCCTTAAAAATTCTTGGAAGTACGAGTATTATCGATACTTTTTTACAAATATGAGTACTGGTGTCGATACTTCTTTAGAGTATTCTAAATGAGTACTAGTATCGATACATTTCCAAAAAGTTCTATCACTACTCGTGCCCTTCGCGACCTAAACGAAATCTCTAATTCTGTTGAACTTGATCTTTTAGTTTCTAAATTGAGTTTTTCGTCCCAACTTAACTTTTACTTTAAATAAATAAAATTTTTATAATGGTACTTTAGTTATAAGTAGTCAGTAAAAACGTTTGTTTCCTGAGTTATGAATGAAATGAATAAATAAATTCTATTTTTAGAATGTTTAACTTTTAGGTGTGCTCGTCCTTAAGTTATTTGTTTTTGTTATTTTTTGTTATTTACGGCCTTATAAACTGTTGTGGTTTTTTCCACTTTTTCCATGTGAGCCAACTACCATCAAGCGCAGCTATTCCGCTGCTATTCACACTTGATCATTTGGTTGTGGTTTTTTGTTAATACTTCTATTTTTAGAATGTTTAACTTTTAGGTATTCTCGTCCATAAGTTATTTGTTTTTGTTATTTATGGCCTTATAACAATTATATTCAATAATTTTATTGAGCTTGAGGTCGTTTTTAATGAAAAAACTATTGTGGAAGTACAACAATAATGTATTAAAATGGTATAAGTGATAGCTATTTCGGAGATCACCACATCTCCTCATCAGACATCTTGAGTCCGATTCGATCCAACGACCCCAGCTAACTCAGCCAGTTGCCTACTCACTGTGCTAAGTTCGCCTTTTTTAAATTAATTAGTCCCAACTGTTTTTACCATCCATTCCCGCCCAGCCGACACGAGGGGCGCAGTCCGCATGACGTGCGGAATCTCTTTTTTTTTTTGGTTCCAAGTCGTGGAAAGGAAACAGGAGTTTGTTAAGTGTCGAGATCTAAAACTATTCAGCTACAGAATCAAATTCATCAGCTGATTGGATACGCTAAAGATAGTATTTCAATTATTGAGAGTGGAAATGATAATTTTCTTTATAGCAAATATCGAGTCCGATATGTCAAACGTGCTGGAATGACAGTTAAAATCTTGACATAAACCACGGAATGATTCGTTTTGTTCAAAATTAGTTTTGCATGGCTTTAAAAATAAAGGTCGAAAGTGTCTTGACACACGAGAGGGAACATTAAAATTTATTTCAGCCAGAAATGCCGGGCTATTAATCAAGCCTGTCATTAGTTTTACGATAAATATTATACCTAATATTTCTTTACGACTTGCGAGTATAGGCAAATTTATGAGTTTTAGACATCTAGTGTAAGAGGGGAGATTGTAGTCTGAATCCCAGTTAAAATCACGCAATGCCAAAAGGAAGAATTGTTTTTGAATTAATTCAACTGAGTGAACTTGGTACCGGGGATTCCAAACAATAGATCCGTATTCTAGTATAGGTCTAACCAAAGTGGCAAAAAGAGCTTTTGTAACGTATGTATCTTTTGACCATTGACTGTAATATTAATATGAAGTTTGAAATTGAGTTTGGAATCCATTGTGATACCAAGATCGACGAAATTGGATACTTGCTCCAGATTATTGTTTGAAATTGAATAAACAGCTGGTTGAACTGCCCTTCGAGAGAAACACATAACTTTACATTTTTCCGGTTAAGTGGCATATAATTTGCATTACACCAACTAACCACGTTGCTCAGATCCGCTTGTTACAAAGACCTTTCTTCGATAGAGGACAATGTTTTAAAAAGTTTCACATCATCGGCATACATTAAAATTGTAGAATATTGTATTGCATTGTAGAAAATAACTCTTTGTGTTCTATCAGAGAGGTAAGAAGAGATCCATTGAAGAAGACTTGGCTGAAAGCCGATTAGGTCGAGTTTACGAATATGTAACGAGTGACATACTTTGTCAAAAGCTTTACTGAAATCGGTGTATATTACGTCGGTATGAGTATTTCCTCTAAAGCCGTTTGAGACATAAGTTGTGAACTCTAATAAATTAGTGATAATAGATTTTCCTATAGAAAACCCGTGTTGAGATTGTGAAATTTAAGAAGATATAGAATATGTCAGCTGATTAACAATAATTGCTTCGAATAATTTGGGGATAGCGGAGAGCTTCGCTATGCCTCAATAGTTTTCTATAGAAGACCTGCTGCCGTTTTTGTGGAGTGGTAATATGAAAGATTCCTTCTAAGCTGATGGAAAAACGCCATGTTTTAGTGACAAATTGAATAGAGTTGTTAAAGGCTCACAGATATTTTCAGCGCAGTTTTTAAGAAAACAGGTCGGAATGTGATCGAGTCCAGGCCTAAATGACGCTTTTACGCTTTTTAAATAGTGCAAAACTTCATCGAAAGAAATTACTGGAATAAAAGCTGAGTTAATCATACCAAGTTCATACGCATAGTCTCCACTCGTAGAGGCAAACATGTTGGCAATGAGTTGGCTGTCGCTAGACACAGTATTGCGATAGTGCATAGCGGACGGAAATCCATGTGCCTTACGCTTTGAATTTACGAAACCATAAAATGATTTAGGATTGTTAGTTAAATTCTTTTTAATTTTCCATAAATATGACTTATAACATTTCTTGTTTAATGCAAAGTAGCTATGCCTCAAAACCGAGTACTTTATGTAATCACTGTGCAGTTTAAAAGAATGCAACTTTTTATTTTCATTTTTTTTAAGCTTTTTAGTGAACCGTAATTGTGTTGGTTCTTCATGAACAATATTACGTTTTGGTACATACTTTCGAAACAAATTGAAAACGGTATCATTAAAATGTTCAACGCTACGAAATTAGCTTTCGCAAAAACACATTTAGTACTTGAACTATACAACCTATTATTATGTATTGCATTTATGATTTCGCCTTATCAGTGTGGCTTTAGACCTGGCAAATCCACCATAGACCAGGTATTCACAATACGCCAAATCTTGGAAAAGACCCGCGAGAAAAGGATCGACACTCACCACCTATTTGTCGACTTTAAAGCCGCTTTTGACAGCACTAAAAGGAGTTGCCTATACGCCGCTATGTCTGAATTTGGCATCCTCTCAAAACTCATACGGCTGTGTAAAATGACGTTACCAGCTCCGTCAGAATTGGAAAAGACCTCTCCGAGCCGTTCGCCACAAAACGGGGTTTCAGACAGGGCGACTCCCTGTCATGTGACTTCTTTAATCTGATGTTGGAGAAGATAATAAGAGCTGCAGAACTGAACCGCTCAGGAACAATATACTACAAGAGCGTGCAATTGCTGGCTTATGCCGATGACATCGACATCATCGGTAACAAAAACCGCGAAGTCTGTTCTGCCTTTTCCAAGTTGGATAGGGAAGCAAAGCGCATGGGTCTGGTGGTAAACGAGGACAAGACGAAGTATCTCCTGTCATCAAACAAACAGTCAGCACATTCGCGCCTTGGCACCCACGTGACTATTGACAGTTACAATTTCGAGAAAGTAGAGAATTTCGTTTACTTGGGAACCAGCATTAACACCGATAATAATGTCAGCATTGAAATCCAACGTAGAATCACTCTTGCCAACAAGTGCTACTTTGGACTGAGTAGGCAATTCAGGAGTTGGTTGGTTGGTTGCAGTGCTTCCTGGTCGCTGCCTAGGATACAATTAGCGCATTATTGCGCCATTTTGATGCACTTCTCGCGGGGGATAAATACCTTGTCTATGCACTTCCTATGTTGCTAGGTCGAACCATTTCGACTCTCTAATGAATCTGCCGATTTCGCTAATGGTAGCTCCTGATAGGTCGGTTAGTTCTGCTACTAGATGTTTCCCTAACGTCTTGTGTCTAATGTTCGAAAGGCCTGGACATTCACACAGGAAATGCTGGACACTTTCTTCGCTATCTTCTAGTTGACAGCTGCGGCAAATCATATTATGGGGTAGACCTATTTTTGCCGCATGTTTGCCTATGGGCCAGTGGCCCGTGATGGTTGCTAAAATTCTAAATACCTCTGGCCTTGATCTGCTTAGCAGGTCCAAGGTTTTCACCCTGTTATAGTCAGGCCATAGTTTTCTCGCTATCTTGCAAGTCTGTATATCTGACCACCTGCGTCTAGCCAGTTCAAGGAAATGCGTAGTAATCTCTCTTTGGACTACTCCAAGAGGGCAACCCAATGCCACTGCCTGGGATTCATCCAAACCGGCTCCTGCCTTCGCCAACTCATCCGCCTTCTCATTGCCTTCTATGTTCCTATGTCCGGGAACCCAGACAAGAGAGACGATATTTGACTGAGACACTGAGCGCAATATTACTTTGCATTCCCCAACTAGCTTGGATTTGGTAACCGGTGACGCTATTGCCAATAGCGCCGCCTGGCTGTCAGAGTATATTGTTGCTTTACCGCTGTGTCCAACTCTATTGCCTAGGATTTTGCAGGCTTCTAGGATCCCTAGGACTTCCGCTTGGAAGATGCTTGTATTATTTCCCAACCGTAGAGACAGAGCCACGCCGAGTTCCTTGGAGTAGACACCTGCTCCCACACCGCAATCCATCTTGGATCCATCGGTGTATAGAGAGATCTTCTCTCGGTCGGCCACTCGGTCTCTTCTCCAGTCCCTTCTGGATGGGAATAGCACTTGCACGTTACAGATGAAGTCCAAATTGCCTACGATATAATCTGTCGTCCTATTTAATTGCATTTGATTTATGATCAACCCATCTCCGAAGTGTCTAGTCCTCCAAAGGCCCGACTCTCTGAGTCTGACCGCCGAATTCATAGCCACTTCTTTCAGGTGGAGATCAATAGGAATTAAATTGAGGATGGCGTTTAAAGCTTCTGCCGGGCAGGATCTTAGTGCGCCTGTTACTCCTGCGCTTGCTGCCCTTTGTATGCTTCTTAGCTTGCTGACATTATATTGTCTGCTTAGGCCGGGCCACCAAACTAAGGCGCCGTATGGTCTTATTGGTCTTATGATCGCGGTATACATCCACATCACAAGTTTAGGATTTATTCCCCAGTTTCTACTGAAGATTCTCTTGCAAGTGTAGTATGCTATGTAGGCCTTCTGTCTACGGAATTCGACAATGGTTTTCCAGTTAAGTTTGTTATCCAGCACGACTCCAAGATACTTTGCGCTGGGGGTCAATTAGAGCGCCTTGCCGTCTAGCGATGGTAGATTGAATTGTGGTAGTTTGTGTCTGTTTGTAAATAGGATAAGTTCTGTCTTGGCTGGGTTCACATTTAGGCCGCTTCTCGTAGCCCAGGCATGTAGCCTTCCCAGGGTTCCTTCAAGGATTTCGCTAACGGTAGAGAGGAATGGACCTGTGGCTGCTATTACAACATCATCCGTATACGCCACAACTTTGACTCCCCCGCTATTGAGTTCTAGCAATATACCGTTCAGGGCTATCACCCATAGCAGTGGTGAGAGCACTCCGCCCTGTGGAGTGCCCCTGTTCACATGATGTATAATAGAGCTAGCCCCATTTGTTGCCTGAATGATTCTATTGACTAGCATCGATCGTATCCATCTACAAACACTGTCGTCAACACCAATATCTATTAAAGAGTCTATGATGGTGTCAACCTCAATGTTATTAAATGCTCCCTCGATGTCAAGAAATGCCGCCAGAGTATATTGTTTAAAGTACAACGATCTTTCTATTAAGCTCACCACTTCATGTAAAACAGATTCAGTGGATCTGCCTTTGATTTACGCATGTTGTGCTGTTGAGAGTGTCGCTTCACCTAACAGCGATCTTATGTAAATGTCGAGAAGCCTTTCCATTGTTTTGAGCACAAAGGACGTAAGGCTTAGGGGTCTAAAATCTTTTGCTATTTCGTGGTTTTTCCTTCCTGGCTTGGGTATAAACACGACTTTTACCCTTCTCCAGCTTTTAGGAATGTAGCACAAGGTAATAGTAGCCTTAAAAATAGTCTCAAGTAACGGTGCTATCTCTTCCTTCACTCTCTGGAGCATTGCTGGGATTACGCCATCTGGTCCAGGGGATTTGAAGGGAGAGAAGCTGTTAATAGCGTAAATAATATTTTCCCTGCTCACGATCGAGTTCAACAGTATACTGCTAGTAGAACCAGGTTCAATTGACCCTGATGTGGGTGGATGTCGAATACATCCCGGGAAATGGACCTTGACTAACGTGTTTAGAGAATCACTAGCTGTGTTCGTCCACACCCCGTTTTCTCCTTTAATGAGTGTGATATTTGTGTGTTCTTTAGATAGGATTTTGCTGAGCCTGACTGAGTCTTTAGAGTTCTCTATAGAAGAGCAGTAAGATTGCCAGGATTTAGTTTTAGATTTTCTCAATTCCTTTTTATAAGATCTTAGGGCGCTTTTATAAGGCGCCCAGTTTTTAGTTCTAAAGCAATCATTGTAGATTTTCCTTATTTTGTCTCTTTGGGCTCTGAGATCCCCATTCCACCAGGGTGGGGATTTCTTTCTTGCTGTACTAACTGGAGTTGATCTTTCAAAGGCTTTCTTCATAACCTCTTCTAGTTTATTTACTCTATTATCAAGATCCTCAACTGTAGTGACAGTTGCATTTAGTGGGAGCTTACTTAGTTTACGCTTAAGTGTGTTACTATATCTTTCCCAATTAGTCCTGTGGGGGTTTCTGTATTTCGAGGGGCTGTTGGAAATTCCGTGCAGATGAAAGAGGATCAGACGGTGATCAGACATTGAAGGCCTATCAGATACTCTCCACTCATCTACAGACACGCTGTCGTTCTCTGACAACAGGGTTAGATCCAGCACCTCCTCCCATCCAGGAAACCGGTTTGAACTCGGGAATATGAATGTGGGTGTATTACCTCTATTGCAGATGCTTAAGTTAGTATTTAATAAGAAGTGTAGTAAAGACTCACCTCGGTCGTTCTCCGTAGAACTACCCCAAACTGGATGCCTTGCATTCGCATCGCAGCCGACGACTATAATTTGTCTGGGGTTTTTGGCTATCATCTCCAGGATTTCGGTTGGCGGACTGTCCCTATCGTGGGCCATGTATGATGAGGCCAGGAGTATACTTGGCTGTCCGGTGGTCTCCACTAGGGTGGATCGACAAAAAAAGTTTTTCCAGTCCACCCCTAGGATTAAAGATATTTTGAAGGCGATCGCAAAAAAATTTATTTTTTTTTTGCCACTCCCCCCCGATGGGCTATTTACTTTTTTTGACACTACGTCGCCATTTTAAGTCCGATTTTAATGAGCCGTACACCGTTGTTCATGGCCACAATTATTACCTTAATCATTTTTTAGAAAAAGTTTCACAGAATTTAAAGGCCTTTTCGACAGACTAAAAAAAATTGGAATTTAGGTATGATGTGAAACGAGATACCGACAGTCACTACTAGAATTTGAACTCGGAGTAAAAAATGATTAAGGTAAGAATTGTGGCGGCTTCCAAGCCATGAACAACGGTGTACGGCTCATTAAAATCGGACTTAAAATGGCGACGTAGTGTCAAAAAAAGTAAATTGCCCATCGGGGGGGCGTGGCAAAAAAAAATTTTTTTTTGGGATCGCCTTCAAAATATCTTTAATCCTAGGGGTGGACTGGAAAAACCTTCTTTTTTTTTGTATGGGACCGATCCGCACTAGTCTCCACCTTAACCATTGTTGTATCTGATGTGCTGAAATTAGAGCAAAGGAATGCATTTATACCGTTCTTGGTAAGAATACATGCCCGCGGTTTACCCACCTCGCTCTTATAGTAGAGTTTATAATTAATTATGTTTAGTCCCATGACTGTATCGTGCTTGACCCAGGGCTCTTGAATTAGGCTAATGTCTATATCCTCCTCACTGAGAAGGACAACTAGATTATCTGTAGCACATTTGGAGTGCTGCAGATTTATTTGGGCTACTTTAAGTTTCCGGTTCAGGGTCATCTGTCAACTTCACACCCATGAGAAGCTCACCAGCTCCATCAACCCCGGGATCTTCTTCTACCGGGCTAACCTCTCCGAGGAATACCCGCACTCTAGCCTTACGGATACCGAAGCAGAGCCGATAGTCAGCCTTCTCTAAGGCGTCCAGTGATTCTGCGCAAATAGCTAGCAGAATGGGCTTATTTTTCGGCCTTCTTGGCTCTTCAACCTTTATAAGCTCCCATTCCTCGATCGCCGGTATGTCTTTATTATGTAGCTTAAGACACCGCAGCAACTTTTCGCCTGGTTCATCCATCGGAGGCAGCCAAATGCGCGCACGTGGTCTCCTTCAATTCAGGAGTAAAGTCCTCTCTCGACGTACGAAAACCGCGCTCTATAAGTCACTCATCATGCCCGTGCTGGTATATGGCGCAGAAGCATGGACAATGACAACAGCCGATGAGGCGGCTCTTGGAGTGTTTGAGAGAAAGATTTTGGGGAAGATTTACGGGCCTTTACGCGTTGGCGAGGGCGAGTACCGCAGACGATGGAACGATGAGCTGTATGAGCTTTACAACGATATGGACATAGTGCAGCGAATTAAAATACAGCGGCTGCGCTGGCTTGGTCATGTCGTTCGAATGGACACCGACGCTCCAGCTCTGAAAGTATTCAACTCGGAACCCGCTGGTGGTAGCAGAGGAAGAGGGAGGCCTCCACTGCGATGGAAAGATCAGGTGGAGAAGGACTTGGCTTCACTTGGCGTTTCCAATTGGCGTCAGTTGGCACAGAGGAGAAACGACTGGCGTGCTTTGCTGAACTCGGCCAAAATCGCTTAGGCGGTTACAGCGCCAAAAAAGAAGAAGAAGATTTATGATTTCGTAGCTTAACTCAAGAGCGAGATGGTATGCATCCTCTGGAAAAACTAGGGGATCACACCGATTAATAGAGGACTTTGGAACAGTATCAACACAAACGAGAT
This sequence comes from Rhagoletis pomonella, assembly GCF_013731165.1. Lineage (NCBI taxonomy): Eukaryota > Metazoa > Arthropoda > Insecta > Diptera > Tephritidae > Rhagoletis > Rhagoletis pomonella. Next base: position 43,252 of record NW_023458867.1, on the reverse strand, counting down.
CCAAGACCTTTACGAACTTATTTGGACAAATATTTATTTGTTTGAGGCAAAGTTCAGTCATTTCCTCCAGAAATACATTGTAACTATCTCTAGATGAAACTGGTACAACATCGGTGGCAATAATGGTCCATGAAATGTGCGGCAGATTAAAATCCCCCAAAACAATCATAGAATCGGAAGGCGTAAGCATTGCAAGTAAAGAGACCAGTTGTGTATATACTGATATGGCAGAATAAGGAGGGATGTAGCAAAGAGTTAAGTAAACATAACTCCTGCCAGCCTGTACACGTACACATTTAAATTCGGTATATCCAATGACAGGAACACTAACTTCCTCGGATGGTATCGACGAATGCACCGCAAAGAGAATACCACCGCCGATTCTGCCCTCGCGGTCGCTCCTATATATTTGATATTCATTTGGAAGAATTTCGGAATTAAAAATATGAGGTTTGAGCCAGGTTTCGGTCAAGAAAGTAATATTATAATTGCAGTCAAAACCTCTTAAATATAAGCCAGTTAATTTGGTATTTAAACCTCTAACTTTTTGATAGTAAATACTTAAATTAGACTTGCGAGTTAGTTTTTTGAATCAGAATTAAGATTAGAAATATTAGCTACGTTGTTATTACTTATATAAGGGTTATACTTACGGTGACCATATATATGAGAGCCGAATACGGTACAAAAAATAATTTTGCAATTTTTTCAACACTGTTTTCTTTGAAATAGTATCCTTATAGTAACATCACAAATTTGTAGGATAATTTTTTCGAGATTTTTACCCTGTAAAATTTGTTTAAAAATATCTTAAATTTTTGTATAATAAAGTTTACTACTAAATTTTAAGTCGTTAAAGCTTACCATAAATTTTTGGCAATTTTTTTTTTTTGTTGACGGTGTTACGCATTTTTTTATACAAAGTATGTATGTTCGACCATTTTTTTGAAAGAGAAGCAAATGAGCAGCACTTTCCACTCGCTTTATTATACTCAATTTTAATGAGTAATAAAACTGCAAACCAATTTTTTTTCTAAAGATTCTAATTAAAACGTTTAAAATTTTGGTGAAAGATTGCAGAATTAATTTTTATAGTTTTTTGCACAAAGTTGAAAATTTTTCTTTTTTTTCGACGTAATTTTGCAGGACTTTCTTTTTCCTTTTCAGGAACTCTAGAATTATTGGAAAACTACTCAGAGCTCTTTTCATTTAAATTTTTTTCAAACATTCAACTTTTTCACTTTTTAGAAAAAAAGGTTTTCGGCGTAATTTTTCACAACTGTAGTTTTCATCTCAGGAACTCTAGAAGTATTGAAAAGCTACTCAGAACAGATTTAATTTATATATTTTCGCAAATTTGACGTTTTCGACTTAAAAAAATGTTTTTTTCGGCGTAATTTTGCATAACTTTAGTTTTCCTTTTCAGGAATTTTAAAACTATTGATCTACTCTACTACTACAGATTAAATTTTTTTTTAATAAATTTTACTTTTTCGAACAGTACAGATTTAATTTTTAGTTTTTTCAAAATTTTCACTTTTTCAACTTAAAAAAATCTGTTTTCGGCGTAATTTTGCAGAACTTTTTTTCCCTTTTCAGGAACTCTAGAACTATAGAAAAGCTACTCATAACAATTTTTTATTTGCCCTTTGCCACATGTCCTGTGCTGCGTGAATCTGGCATACGCAATTTTTAAAGCATTTTTTTTTTCAAAATATCCAGAACTTTTTTCCTTTTCAAGAACTTTAGATCTATTATGAAGCTACTCAGTTTCTTTTTGTCTTTTTGCGTCATACCGTATGCCAACTTC
>NW_023458867.1:39845-41342 GCF_013731165.1 Rhagoletis pomonella | reverse complement strand
TTGAAACCCTATTTGGCCAATTTGACGTTCGCGTCTAAAACAGACACGCTGGCAGAATTAAAGACAGAATGTAGGCGCGCAGAAAAAGTAATGAAAGATAATAGGAATAGGTCAAGAACAGTAAACGAGCTAGCTTATTTGGATGCAGAATTTAACACGGAGTTAGTAGAGGGTAGTTTGAAGTCGGTCGAGGCAATAGGTACTCCTCGTAGGGTTGCAAGTGGCCAACTGCCTGATGGTGAGGGCAAGAGGTTTAGTCCTGCGCCGGGTAGAGTGCCGGTACCTACATCGGCGAACAAACCTAAAGCCACCATTGACTCATTTTGTCCATCGCCATTCCACTTGATGTTGTGCTTCCAGTGCGGGATGCCGGTCGACTTCTTCTCCAAAAACCCTACTGAAGCCAGGAAAGACACTCGGTGCAAGTCATCATTCCACAATATGATATGCTTTTCATGTGGAGGTGATGGTTCATATTACGTGTTTAGGCCTGAAAAGGGAAACGGGACACTGGCGGAGATCACCGGGGGCTTCAGCCAGGAGGAGAAAAACCCGGAGAATCACCAATGAAAATCCTGAAGAAGGAAAATTGCTATGAACTAGGAAATAAAGTAGAAGTAGGAAAAAAATGTGAAATAAAAAGTCTACATGAAAGAAAGATAGAGTACGAAGCCGCAAGAAAAACAATATTTTGTGAGGAAATTTTCAAGAAAAATAATAGTAGGAACTTTAAGAAAATACAGAAAATGAGGGAGAAAGGAAAATTATATAAACGGATTTACAATAAAATAGTTTCAACAATAGTGACCTTGAAGGGTGACAACAGGTTCTTTGCCCAAACAAAAATAGGTGGTAAAGACGCATTAGCATTATTAGATTCTGGTGCATGAGCTAGCTGTCTGGCCAAAGACGCACACAAGTTTTTAGAAGGCAAAGGAGATAATATTCTGCCCATTGCGAACCAAAATATAAAAACCGCTAACGGAAACGAGACCCCAGTGACTGGAGTCATAACGCTATCAGTAGTATGGGATGAGATGAGCAGAGATCTCGAATTTTTAATAGTGCCAGGATTACAACAAGAAGTTTATTTAGGGATAGATTTTTGGAAGGCCTTTAATCTGAATGTTGTTAGTAGACGAGCGACCGCGCATCCCGCACATACATCAGTAGCTGAGCTCATACCCGCTGATAGTGAACTGTCCTTTGACGCTATACAACACATACTAACACCGGAACAAACCAAGGCGTTGGAACGAGTGAAAGCGCAGTTCCCGTCCTTTGCGGTGTCGGACAGATTTAGAGGAACATAAAATAGAGGTAATTGACGAGAATCTGCCTGTAAAGCAACGGCATTATCCGAGTTCTCCAGCCATACAAAAGCAGGTGTTTGCAGAACTGGATAGAATACTGAGCATGGGTGTCATCGAAGAATCCAACAGCAGCTGGAGTTCACCTGTTTCCTTAGTGATCAAGGGCACCAAGAATCGCCTCTGT
>NW_023458867.1:39023-39745 GCF_013731165.1 Rhagoletis pomonella | reverse complement strand
CTCCAGCTGCTGTTGGATTCTTCGATGACACCCATGCTCAGCATTCTGTCCAGTTCTGCAAACACCAGCTTTTGTATGGCTGGTGAGATCGGATAATGTTGCTTTACAGGCAGATTCTCGTCAATTACCTCTAATTTATGTTCCTCTAAATCTGTCCGACCTAGCCCCAACACCGCAAAGGACGGGAACTGCGCTTTCACTCGTTCCAACGCCTTGGTTTGCTCCGGTGTTAGTATGTGTTGTATAGCGTCAAAGGACAGGTCACCATCAGCGGGTATGAGCTCAGCTACTGATGTATGTGCGGGATGCGCGGTCGCCCCTCTACTAACAACATTCAGATTAAAGGCGTTCCAAAAATCTATCCCTAAATAAACTTCTTGTTGTAATCCTGGCACTATTAAAAATTCGAGATCTCTGCTCATCTCATCCCATACTGCTGATAGCGTTATGACTCCAGTCACTGGGGTCTCGATTCCGTTAGCGGTTTTTATATTTTGGTTCACATGGGCACAATATTATGTTCTTTGCCTTCTAAAAACTTGTGTGCGTCTTTGCCCAGACAGCTAGCTCCTGCACCAGAATCTAATAATGCTAATGCGTCTTTACCACCTATTTTTGTTTGGGCAAAGAACCTGTTGTCACCCTTCAAAGTCACTAATGTTGAAACTATTTTTTTTGTAAATCCGTTTATATAATTTTCTTTTCTCCCTCATTTTCTGTAT
>NW_023458867.1:38241-38923 GCF_013731165.1 Rhagoletis pomonella | reverse complement strand
CTGGCACTATTAAAAATTCGAGATCTCTGCTCATCTCATCCCATACTACTGATAGCGTTATGACTCCAGTCACTGGGGTCTCGTTTCCGTTAGCGGTTTTTATATTTTGGTTCACATGGGCACAATATTATGTTCTTTGCCTTCTAAAAACTTGTGTGCGTCTTTGCCCAGACAGCTAGCTCCTGCACCAGAATCTAATAATGCTAATGCGTCTTTACCACCTATTTTTGTTTGGGCAAAGAACCTGTTGTCACCCTTCAAAGTCACTATTGTTGAAACTATTTTTTTGTAAATCCGTTTATATAATTTTCTTTTCACCCTCATTATCTGTATTTTCTTAAAGTTCCTACTATTATTTTTCTTGAAAATTTCCTCACAAAATATTCTTTTTCTTGCGGCTTCGTACTCTATCTTTCTTTCATGTAAACTTTTTATTTCACATTTTTTTCTACTTCTACTTTATTTCCTAGTTCATAGCAATTTTCCTTCTTCAGGATTGTAATTGGTGATTCTCCGGGTTTTTCTCCTCCTGGCTGAAGCCCCCGGTGATCTCCGCCAGTGTCCCGTTTCCCTTTTCAGGCCTAGACACGCAATATGAACCATCACCTCCACATGAAAAGCATATCATATTGTGGAATGATGACTTGCACCGAGTGTCTTTCCTGGCTTCAGTAGGGTTTTT
>NW_023458867.1:31888-38141 GCF_013731165.1 Rhagoletis pomonella | reverse complement strand
AAGTGCCCTTTACAAAAATATATAATTTGTGCAACTGCGCTCCATAGCATCTACATTTCTAATCCGATTTTCATTATCTTTGGCTCAAAATTTACTGTAGTGATATATCTTCTTTATCGAGTTTTTAAAATAATGAAGAAAATATGCAAATAGTCGCCTGTAGCACTAATAATTTACATTGAAGTCGCCACAAGTTATATATTTTGGTAAGAGGCACATCAATACCCTTCGAGCTGTAAGTCCTTACGTTGATTGGGAGATTTTTTCATGAGATATTGAAGAAAAGCTACGAAAAGTACCAAAAAACACTTGTTTGAAAAAATCCATCCATTGTCCGATAATTTTAAAATAACGAATAAAATGCGGGACAAATGCAGGACAATTGGAAAAAATCAGTACATTTTCAGGTATTTTCAGGTTTGAAAAACTATGTAGGACCGACCTTTGAAAAATAGTACGGTCCTGCAAAAAACAGAACGGATGGTCACCGTAACTATGTGTTCATTTTAACCAATTCAATAGCGAATTGTAACAAGCTCTACACTTTCTATTTGGTGCCCATGTAATTATTAACAAAAACCAAAAACCACATGATAAGGGTGAATAGCAGCGCTTGATTGTAGTTGGCTCACATGGGAAAAGTGGAAAAAGCAACAACAGCTTGTAAGTCGAACTTAGCACAGTGCGTAGTCAACTAGCTGAGACAGCTGAGGTCGTTGGATCGAATTCCATTAAAGAAGTCTGATCAGGAGATGTGGAAATCTCCGAAATAGCTATCTCTTCTACCACTTTTATAAATTAGTATCTTTTACCCGCGGGTTTCACCCCACGTCTTTATACAAATATGAAAAATAATTTATGTAAAGATTTTATATTCTCTTTCTGCTCTAATTTTAATATAGCCATGATAGCAGAATACGGTAGGACAGTTGTATAGCTTGGGTGTTATCGAATGAAATGCAATACTAACTTTTTGGCACAGCAGGTGTTTTTTTTGCATTAAAAGATCTCCACTAAATTATATAATAGTAGAAATACTAATGTTGTAATATTTAAATTTTAGCTACCTAATTTCTTCGGAATAATAACTCAAATATTAATTCACAACATGTTTTTAATACTTCAAAGCACCTGTTAACATAAATGCAATTATCCTATACTTTTTTTCATTGCAAAAGCTACGCGATTACAGAAGTTTTTTAAATTCGAAAGACATATCAAAAGAAATTAAAGGGGTCATGTGACTTGTGGCTCCGAAGTTATGGCTAATAAAAAATTCCACGTCTATGTTATGTATGTGTTACACCCCCTTTTACAAACTCATTTACATATACCTTATTATAAGCACCTACCATAGATATGTCTGCATACCGAACTTCAAGTTCATGTGACTTATGGTTCCGAAATTATAAGTGATAAAAAATTCCACGCCTTTCGGATGTGCCACGTCCCCTCTTATAAACTCATGTATATATACCTTACTGTAAACACCTACCATAGATATGTTTGCGTACCAAATTTGAAGTTCACGTGACTTACAGTTCAGAAGTTGTAACTGATTAAATATTTCACGCCTATGTGAGGTGCCACGCCCCCCTTTTCCTATACCGCTAATTTTTGCTCATGAGTAGTTCAAGTTCCAGTACCCTACCACAAATATTTCAAGAGATATAAAACATGATAATTTTTGTCAGTATGGGAGGTGCCACACCCCTTTTCCAGTAATGTCCATATTTCTCTATGCCTATAACCTTCCTGGGGTAAAAGCAAATAATTGTGCAAAGTTTCATGCGATTCCATGTCGCGGTTCAAAAGTTATAAAGTAATAACAAACAGACATTCACATTTATATATATAGAAGATAGATTGTTGTGTTTCCACAATAGTTTTTTCATTAAAAACGGCCCCAAACACAATAAAATTGTTGAATATAATTGCTATAAGGCCATAAATAACAAAAACAAATAACTTAAGGACGAGCACACCTAAAAGTTAAACGTTCTAAAAATAGAATTATTAACAAAAACCAACAAAACCACCACATGATCAAGTGCGAATAGCAGCGGAATAGCTGTGCTTGATAGTAGTTAGCCCAGATGAAAAAAGTGGAAAAAGCAACAATGGTTTATAAGCATTATGAAGAAATGTTTAAGTCTTTAACATGCCTCGACAACCCTCCAAACTCCGAGGAAAGTCGAGAAAATAAGCGTAAGCGTGTTATTAGTCCATCTAAAAAGATAGTCAATGAATCTACACACAAAAATTCCCCATCTCAGCTCTTAGATCTAATCAATCTTTCTTCTCCATGCCCTCAGGCATTGGAGCCTCTGCTATCGAAAGCCATATCCACTAGGTTTACGTCTGAAAATAATAAGGACCATCAAACTGTTGATCTAACAGTGCTACCATCGACATCGAAAGCTGCCCTATCTAACATTGATCCTTCGAATAACTCGGAATCCCATATATCTGAAAAAAAAGTTGGTTGCAATTCCTCCGAGAAGATCAATCTTTGTCTCCAGATTTGCTAAAGACACTTCTTCGGATGATATAAAGTCCTACAAATCGACTATGATTAAAACTAAAGAAGTATTTATTCGTAAATTTCATTTTAAATACGATCGCGATATTTCATCTTTTAAAACTGATGTAGCTGCCGAGGATTTTGATTCACTTCTAAATAATTCAGTTTGGCCGACTGGGGCGTTTGTTCGCGTGTTTGAGTATAAATACGGTGATTATCCGTCCTGCATTATACGGGACAGTCCTCTTTTTTTGACCCATTGTCCTGGTAATTCATTTATTTTATACGGGACGCCAAATGTTCTGTATTTCTTTTGATGTCCTGCATTTGTCCCGTATCCGGTGTTTCGACGCCTTAACAGCTCATTAAAATGGCATGCCTATGAACGAATTTTAAAATGTTGGTATGTGGTCGTAATTTTCTCCATAAACAGTTATTATTTTCTAATCTGAATGCCTGTGATTCGAATCGAGGAATACATACAGTGACCTAAATAGAATTTAGTAAGTGTTGGCTATTTGCCTTAGTTTATTTAATGTTCATCATTAATTTTATGAAAGTAAAGCTCTTTTCCTGACAAAAACCATATATTACCAAATTTTCAACTTTGTGCAAAAAACTATAAAAATTAATTCTGCAATCTTTCACCAAAATTTTAAACGTTTTAATTAGAATCTTTAGAAAAAAATTGGTTTGCAGTTTGGTAACTCAATAAAATTGAGTATAATAAAGTGAGTGGAAAGTGCTGCTCATTTGCTTCTCTTTCAAAAAAATGGTCGAACATAACTACTTTGTATAAAAAAATGCGTAACACCGTAAACAAAGAAAAAAATTGCCAAAAGTTTATGGTAAGCCATACCGACTTAAAATTGCACTTTATTATACTAAAATTTAAGATATTTAAAAAAAGATTTTACGGGGTAAAAATCTCGAAAAAGATATCCTACAAAAACAAGGTACACTTTCAAAAAAAGTTTAAGTTTGTAATTTTTGAGCACACCTACATATGTTGCCTATAGTGGTGTACTGGTTAGCATTCAAAAACAGTCATGTGCAAAATTTTAGTAAAACTACTTCAAAACTGTAGGAGTTATTATAAAATAGTTAAATTTTAAGCAAAGTTTCAAGTACCGCTATCTCGAAAAGTGGAGCTGTGATAGAACTTTTTAGAAAAGTATCGATTCTGGTACTCTTATATTATTATTATTTATTGTTATTACAATTAAAATTATTAAACAATAATTAAGCACAAGCTACCAGGGCTATCATATAGAATACTCTAAAGAAGAATCGATGCTAGGGTCGACTTTTTGTCCCCTTGCTACGGAGGGTTGCGTAGGTCATGTCCAGGCATGGGCAGAGAACGAGCACACGCTCAAAGAGCGTAAACATCGCGTGTACGTATACAAGGAAGAGCGTAACGATGAGAACGCGGCAGCATGCAAAATTACCCTGTAGGATCTCGGAATAGACTTAGAGCACACCACAAACTAGACTGCAAGTGATTGTAACTAGGCCAAAGTTTGGTCCAACAACATGTAAAATTCTATTTACATTCAACATTCAATGTCCTAGGCTCGGACCAATTGTCCGCTTTTACAAAACAAAAATAAAACTTGCGCCAGCTGGAATTCGAACCGGGGTTCTCAGATTTTCTAAGCGGATACTCTCTCTGCATGCCAATGTCGCACATGAAAATTTGTTAACTAAGTGCCTACATATCAGCAAGTCGTTAATTGTACCCGTTGTCCGCTACTGCATGACATTGTAACCAGTTTTAGACCAAAACTCGAACCTTATGCATTACATTCGGACCACTTTTATTACAATTCACCTTTTAGTATAATTCGCCTTTTTTACATTACATTACTTTATATTTTTGGACTATCTTTGGTCTAGATACAAAGCTACTATACCTACGACTATATTTTTCGAGCAATTGGACCAATCTTTCCTTCAGGGTAATTAGGTACACTAACACATTCTCACTTCTAGCGAACGCTTGTTTGTGGTAGTGCCCACCTCTGGTCATGTCTGTGAAGTTGGCATACGGTATGACGCAAAAAGACAAAAAGAAACTGAGTAGCTTTAAGTTCTTGAAAAGGAAAAAAAGTTCTGGATATTTTGAAAAAAAAAAAGCTTTAAAAATTGCGTATGCCAGATTCACGCAGCACAGGACATGTGGCAAAGGGCAAATAAAAAATTGTTATGAGTAGCTTTTCTATAGTTCTAGAGTTCCTGAAAAGGGGAAAAAAAGTTCTGCAAAATTACGCCGAAAACAGATTTTTTTAAGGTGAAAAAGTGAAAATTTTGAAAAAACTAAAAATTAAATCTGTTCTGTTCGAAAAAGTAAAATTTATTAAAAAAAAGTTAAATCTGTTCTAAGTAGATCAATAGTTTTAAAATTCCTGAAATTAAAGTTATGCAAAATTACGAAGAAAAAAAACATTTTTTTTAAGTCGAAAACGTTAAATTTGTGAAAAAAATAAAAATTAAATCTGTTCTGAGTAGCTTTTCAATACTTCTAGAGTTCCTAAGAATGAAAAGTACAGTTCTTCAAAATTACGCCGAAAACATTTTTTTTTTTCTAAAAAGTGAAAAAGGTGAATGTGAAAAAAATTTAAATGAAAAGAGCTCTGAGTAGTTTTCCAATAATTCTAGAGTTCCTTAAAAGGAAAAAGAAAGTCCTGAAAAATTACATTGAAAAAAAAATAGCTTTTCAAAAGCTCTAGAGTTCCTGAGAAGGAAAAAGAAAGTTCTGGAAAATTACACCGAAAACACTTTTTTTTTCAAAAAAGTCGTAAAAGTTGAATGTTTAATATATATACATACTACATTTACCAGGATCAGTACAGATAGGTGGCACTCCGACCTGCATTGAACTATGTGTACGGTGACCATAAATATTTATTCAAAATGAAGGACAATTTTTCAAAAATATGCCTACATATATTTACGTAGTATAAAAATATCCAAAGAGTATTTATGATTCTAAATTGTTAATACATTTTAAACTTTAAAAATGAATCACGCTTTCTTCATCGATATTAATCTTTTGTATATGAATATTTATAAAAGTATAGTAAAACATATTATAATTAAAATAGCTTACACGAAAAGTGAAAATCTTTAAAAGATTATTTTATACGCAATTTTCGAGTCGTTAAAAATGAAAATACCCTTTTTTTTGTTTTTGGTACTTTTCGCAGTTATTTGTCAAAAATCGACGCATGAATCGACGTAAACGACGAGATACCAAGTGCCCTTTACAAAAATATATAATTTGTGCAACTGCGCTCCATAGCATCTACATTTCTAATCCGATTTTCATTATCTTTGGCTCAAAATTTACTGTAGTGATATATCTTCTTTATCGAGTTTTTAAAATAATGAAGAAAATATGCAAATAGTCGCCTGTAGCACTAATAATTTACATTGAAGTCGCCACAAGTTATATATTTTGGTAAGAGGCACATCAATACCCTTCGAGCTGTAAGTCCTTACGTTGATTGGGAGATTTTTTCATGAGATATTGAAGAAAAGCTACGAAAAGTACCAAAAAACACTTGTTTGAAAAAATCCATCCATTGTCCGATAATTTTAAAATAACGAATAAAATGCGGGACAAATGCAGGACAATTGGAAAAAATCAGTACATTTTCAGGTATTTTCAGGTTTGAAAAACTATGTAGGACCGACCTTTGAAAAATAGTACGGTCCTGCAAAAAA
>NW_023458867.1:27670-31788 GCF_013731165.1 Rhagoletis pomonella | reverse complement strand
AAAAATATAGTCGTAGGTATAGTAGCTTTGTATCTAGACCAAAGATAGTCCAAAAATATAAAGTAATGTAATGTAAAAAAGGTGAATTATACTAAAAGGTGAATTGTACTAAAAGTGGTCCGAATGTAATGCATAAGGTTCGAGTTTTGGTCTAAAACTGGTTACAATGTCATGCAGTAGCGGACAACGGGTACAATTAACGACTTGCTGATATGTAGGCACTTAGTCAACACATTTTCATGTGCGACATTGGCATGCAGAGAGAGTATCCGCTTAGAAAATCTGAGAACCCCGGTTCGAATCCCAGCTGGCGCAAGTTTTATTTTTGTTTTGTAAAAGCGGACAATTGGTCCGAGCCTAGGACATTGAATGTTGAATGTAAATAGAATTTTACATGTTGTTGGACCAAACTTTGGCCTAGTTACAATCACTTGCAGTCTAGTTTGTGGTGTGCTCTAAGTCTATTCCGAGATCCTACAGGGTAATTTTGCATGCTGCCGCGTTCTCATCGTTACGCTCTTCCTTGTATACGTACACGCGATGTTTACGCTCTTTGAGCGTGTGCTCGTTCTCTGCCCATGCCTGGACATGACCTACGCAACCCTCCGTAGCAAGGGGACAAAAAGTCGACCCTAGCATCGATTCTTCTTTAGAGTATTCTATATGATAGCCCTGGTAGCTTGTGCTTAATTATTGTTTAATAATTTTAATTGTAATAACAATAAATAATAATAATATATGAGTACTAGAATCGATACTTTTCTAAAAAGTTTTATCACAGCTCCACTTTTCGAGATAGCGGTACTTGAAACTTTGCTTAAAAGTTAACTATTTTATAATAACTCCTACAGTTTTGAAGTAGTTTTACTAAAATTTTGCACATGACTGTTTTTGAATGCTAACCAGTACACCACTATAGGCAACATATGTAGGTGTCAGTGTTGCCAGAACTTTTTGGGCCGACCGGCTAGATTGGCAAAAAAAAGCGGCTAAAAACGGCTAAAATGTTTTAGTGAAAATTCACATGCTTCATTTAAATAAATCGCAAGAAACGAAAGACTAGTTCACACCATTCATTTATATCGAGTGTATATTCCTCATCATCAAATGAATCACTATTGTATATATCACCTGAATTCATTAATTTTAAGAGATCGTCATCTACAGTAAAATTGTGGCAGCATTTTTCTTCACGTTTTAAACCGTATCTTATATATAAAATAGCGTTTAACGATTTAACGCACATTGGATTTCTTTGCTTAGTTTTTATTATATTCATTGAACTAAATATTCGCTCTACTTCTGCATTACTTATAGGCAAAACAAGAAAACTAAAAACTAGGTTGCAAAGGTCAGCAAAAGGGTTTTCTCCTAGGGCATTTCGAAATTGATAAACTTCGGCCCAAAATTTTACAGTTGAGTCTAAATTACTCCAGGTATGTAACGTTAACCGTTGCCATTGCATCTCTATGGATGTTATTTCGTCGGCATTATATTTGTGTTTTTGTTGCTGTAGTTAAACAAATACTTTTGGTTTAATTACTCTTAATGCATTTCCAACCGAAAAAAATCAATTTTTTTTAGTGTGGCAATATTTGTAGGGAGGCGTTGGCGTAATTCCTTTATTAAAGTGATAATAAAATAGCGACCATTTTCTCGAATTATTTTCTCGGCTTCGTGGTCAAAAGCGTTTGTGCTTACTTTTGTTTTTAAATGCTCTTCAAAACTGTGATAAAACTGAGGAAATGGAGCAAGGTATGGTTCCAACGGGGAGCATATAGGATCAAATGTGTCCGCGCTAATAACCACTAGGGAGCATAGATGCGACAGTAAAACATTGAGTTCATTAACCCTAGAACACACACCCGGGTACAAATGTATCCACTTTCAACTTTGAAGTGTTGTAACTTTTGAACCGCTATACCTCTATACCGCTAACTTCGGATCTAGGAAGATTATTTAGTTTTGAGTTCAAATTCAAAATTTGAACCAGATCGGACCATTGGTTCAGGAGCTACAGCCTTCCAAACACATTATATACGTAAACACACACCCGGGATACGTTTGTACCCCAATAGTAAAAATCCTCATAATAATAAAAAGAAAAAATTAATTTTTTATATTATTTTTTTATTTGAAAAATTAAAAATATTCATTTCACACATTATATTATTGACTTTTATTATAAAAATTATAAAAATGCATCTTATATCTAAGGAAAATCATGGCAAATAGAGCAATTTGTTGATGTGACCGAATGTTCAAGACACATTGGCTTCTTACATTTGTCGCACAGCTTTCTGGTTTTTTTACGGCGTTTTTCCTCTTGTGCGTAACATAAATAGCAAGATCCGGACACAGGTTTTGGCGTGCGCGCTGCGGCAGATGTTGATGCTGCTGTTGACACCATTGATTCCACCGGTCGGTTGAAATATGCTTCAATAGCAATTTTAGTCGAAAAATTTCGCGTCACTTGACGATTTATGGCTCTGGCTTCAATAATGGGCATACACAATGCTTCAGCCAAGCTGCGCAGGATCTGCTTACGCTTGTTGTTTGTTCTCCAAGGCAACATAGGGTTATTCAAATCGTAGACAATGTAGGCTGCAAGAGCTGTAATGTCCAACATGTTGAAGAACATCGCTAGTGGCCATCGTTTTGTTTGTCTTTGTGTTGGATATTCCGCAAACATTTGGTCCATTCGATCAACACCACCTTTGGTAAGATTATAATATTCAATTATTTCAGGTTTCCCACTGTCAGCTATTTCAGCATCATTATGCATGGTCGAAAGCAAAATTACTGCTTTATTTTTTTTGGGAACATAAGAGCACATTGTCACATTATTTTTGAAGCCAAATGTCGTTGAACCAATTGTCCTGTTTTTGTTCTGCTTCATTTCTTGAGGAATATATGATTTGTTTTTGCGCAAAGTTCCAACGATCGTAAGTTTCCAGGTGAGAAGCAGTTCTGCAACTGGCAAAGTCGTAAACAAATTGTCCATTGTAATGTTTCGGCCACTTCCTTGGTATTTGGCAGACAAATCCTTCACCACTCGTTCGCCTTGGTTCGTTTCCCTACCAGTTTCTGCTTGGCCAGTATATATTTGTCCATGCAGTGGATATGCATTTGTGGCATCGCAAATCCACCAAACCTTGATACCATATTTAGCAGGTTTTGACGGTATGTACTGCGTAAACCGTGTGCGTCCACGGTAAGGAAATAATTGTTCATCAATCGTCAAGCATGAGCTGGGCTTGTAATGTGCAGCAAGATTATTGTTCATCATCGTCCACAACTCACTGATCGGTGCTGCTTTATCAGTTAGTAAGCGTGTTGCACGAGTGTTTTTATCGTCAAATCTTAGGAACCGCAATATCGAACAGAAACGGTTGACTCCCATTGTGGCGCGATATAAAGGATAGTTTTTGACGCTCCATAAATCTCGAACATGTTCTCCATTGCTATGGTTCGCACCAGTCATAATAAGTATGCCAAAAAATGCATACAGCTCTGTTATTGACACAGGCGTCCATGACTTAGGAGTTGTGTTTGGATGCGCATTGTTGTAAGCATTATAAGTTTCTTTTGCTAACTTATTTGTGTGGCGCATAATTATATCAGCCATTTCAACGTTCATGAAACATTTGAATGTTTGCTCTATTGACAACATTTCAGTGCATCTAGCTGGTCCAGAACGTTCTCTTATAATATTTTGTCTGAGTACCTGACGACTTACATTTGGTTCTTTCATCCACTCAGTACCATCACGTGCAACAAATTTTTCGGCACTAGCAGGTAATTCATTATTTTCTTCTACTTCTTCTTCTTCATCGTCTTCTTTATCATCCTCATAGTCCGCATAATCAGGTAATACTTCTGCGGCACTTTGCGAAACTTCAGCATCGTCATCAGCAATTTCAATGTCATTGATTTGAATTTCTTCTTCATCTTCTGAGTCAAAGTCATAGGGAGCGTCATCGTCACAAATTTCATCAAATAAAGATTGTATATATGATTCTCGCTGTTCCTCAGTTAGCCTGCATAATAAAAAAAATTAGTATATGTTTACATTGTTGCTTATTTTACATTTTTTACCTTCTATATGCTGCACTTGA
>NW_023458867.1:25884-27570 GCF_013731165.1 Rhagoletis pomonella | reverse complement strand
AAAGATATAAGTTCCTATTCAAAATATGTTCAAAATATTTGAAATTTACTATTGAACAAGGATTTTGTTGAAAACTAAGTAGTTTATATTAAGCTAAAATCTATTTAGCACCATAAATTGTAGTTGAAAGGGTAAGTTTATGAAAAGGCATTGATGAGTGGCAACAGTGTAGTAAGCAACACTGAGGGCTCCAGTAATCGACAAAATTCTGCGTATACAGACTGCGTTTAAGTATACGTTCTGCGTTCTCGACTAATTTCAGCTTTTGTCAAGCACTTTAGCTAGGTGCGAGAAATTTAGCATATGCGCGTAAGAGCATAGGGTAGGTATAGGGCTGTGCTGCCGCGATTCTGCAACATCTTGTCAAAGGAGAAAACATATTGGTGGCGGAATCCATCGTAGTCCGATTTTTCATAAAATCTACAAAAAAGCGATCACTGAATCTGAACTGCTATGAACGTGTGTATTCAAAGCAAGCACTGCGTTCGTAGCTACTCGAATTTAATAGCATTTTCGTAGATTTCACGAAAAATCGGACTATGATGGATTCTATGACAGCCTTGATTAGTTCGTGCCAATATCCAGCTTTCAGTTGCTAGTTGCCATCGGTAATACCATTTCAGCCACTGGCCAACCAACTGAAGTTCGGTTGTCCTCCGTAATCGACCCATTAAATCGGAATCGAATATGCATGCACGTTCTGCAGAACGATAAATATTTGGTAAATGTGTGCTCTGTCCGCTAACGAATTCCAGCCATGTGTGAAATATCGTATGTGAAGCCTCCGTCTGACTTAATGATTGTCAAAGGCACGCCAGAAGATGTTTCATCATATGTTTTCGACCATCGTCTTCTTCGAGTAAGTTCATCGATTCCAAAAACTTTACAACCTCTATGTGCCAGCATCCCTTAGTGTTTTTGCCAATGACATGGCACTATTGCACTGTTAATAACCAAATTTAGCCGCAGTTGCATTCACACGTGATATATGTAATAGCTATTGTCGGCATGTGGGAATGCCCAGGAGATGGCGTTTGTTCAGCTATCGAAATCATTACACCGACGGCGGTGGGCAGTACTGCTGGAACATATTTACCACAGCGGTGGTTGTGGCGTTTTGTTCTGCAACAATAGCCTGCAATGATGACATGTCATATAATGTCGATGAACAAAGATATAAAATTGAAAATGACTAACCTTATTCCCGGCCGATTGGGAGACCACCCTTGGTCACGACCAGAACGCATTTACCAAGAGGAAAAACCGCAGGGATTGCAGTAGTCCTTGCAATCACCGTTGATGATGCTGTGCTTGTAATTAATAGTCTGAAAAGGCAGAAAATTGCATTAATCAAATGTTGAACACATCAAATAAATAAATTTCAATAATTTGTTTACCATTTCACAAACCGAATTACCAAGAAATAGAAACTCGCCGCGATGCGATACAGAAATAAACACCAACAGGGGTGCATTTTCTTGGTAACAACACAAGCGCTCAGAGCAATCTGATCCACAATATTATTTTCTGAAAAATAAGACTTGAAGAGTTTTTAAACATGATTATCACATTATCTAATTAGCGCACACTATCGAGCTAATATCTAGTAGAATATAATTGTATTATCTCAGACTTTTTTTCAATGTTTTCTAATATTCGTTCTTTTGGAATGCAAAAGCAACCATG
>NW_023458867.1:24342-25784 GCF_013731165.1 Rhagoletis pomonella | reverse complement strand
TCAATGTTTTCTAATATTCGTTCTTTTGGAATGCAAAAGCAACCATGTGCTCAATTTCTTGTGGGGAAATTTGGCCCCCATAACGGACTTTCACCACGAAACAGCTACAAAAACAAAAACCTTTTCTACCGGTATACTGTGATTCGCAAATCGAAGAAGAACTTTTGATGAGCGAATTACTTGAGACTTACACCACTAGCGACGAAATTTTTAAAGCTATCGACAAATTTGTACAGGAAAATGTGTGCGGATATTTGCAGAAGTTAAAATACATCTTTGGTTTTTTTCTAGCACGTCGAGATTTTTTTTTATTGTGTATGTGTAGCAATTTGCATGAAAACCCCATGAATAAGCAAAGTAAATCGGAAAAACAAAGTAAATCGAAGTTAACGCTAAGAAAAGTGATACAATTTAATTTCTTAGCGGTAACGCGCAGTAGTATATTTATGCCGGTTCTGGCATAAGGTTTGCTGTTGCTCCGGTGCAGAACCGCTATATCGTTTGCTGCTGCTCCGCCAAAAGATGTCGCCGTCGTAATCCAAGTTCACAACCCAGATAAAAGCCGCAAGATGTCGCTGATGACAAATCTGAGTCCAGAACCGGAACCGATCACAGGGTGTTCAGCTAATGGAAATCAAAGTAATCCGATACAAGGTGGTTTATATGACGAAAATTGGTAAGGCTGATTGGTATACATATGTATACATACGTATTCTCATACATACATCTATATGCAAACGTACATACATACATATGTATATACATATATAGATGCTCCACCCCTAGAAAAGTGTTTTAATAATGTTCACATAGTTAATTGCTAAGTATTTAATATGTATGTGTATATATACATATATATGAATGGAAAGGTCTGTTGATGTTGATGATGAGAACAAATAAAATTTAATTTGAAATAAAAAAAGGTTTTATATTTACTTATTTATTTTGATAATAAGAATTTTAAACATAAATGTCCGCAATTATATGAATTATAGCTTTGCTGTTTATTATAGTTATATTTAATGTTTTTTCCTAAATTCTTTATTATTTGCTTAGGAGGCTGTAAGTTTCCAAAGCTATCGAAGTAATCAATCTCATTATCGTTTTTCCAGTAAGCTACCAAATGCGTTCCTGGACCCTTTGAACTATCCAAATTTATTATTCCACATTCTCTCTAAATGGTTTATAGGGTAAACTGTCACACATGAATACCCCTCTAAAATTTGGAATAAATTTTGAATACTTCTTTAAGTCTACATCAGTAAGAGGTCTTCTGGGTAGCGTCATTAAGAGTTTTTTTGGTATGGTTTTAAATATAATCCGAATCCCTTTTTATAAGGCTTTAAAAACATTCCTTTTCCCATTGAAATAGCTTCCATTGTATTATTATGACGATTCGCCTCCAATAACTGCTCCTTTCCAGTTTTTCTGAACGTCTATAA
>NW_023458867.1:19163-24332 GCF_013731165.1 Rhagoletis pomonella | reverse complement strand
CGTTTTCCAGTATTTGAACTATCCAAATTTATTATTCCACATTCTCTATTAAATGGTTTACGGGATAAACTGTCACACATGAATACCCCTCTAAAATTTGGAATAAATTTTGAATACTTCTTTAAGTCTACATCAGTAAGAGGTCTTCTGGGTAGCTTCATTAAGAGTTTTTTTGGTATGGTTTTAAATATAATCCGAATCCCTTTTTATAAGGCTTTAAAAACATTCCTTTTCCCATTGAAATAGCTTCCATTGTATTATTATGACGTTTCGCCTCCAATAACTGCTCCTTTCCAGTTTTTATGGCATTGATTGTTTTAATAATTCCTGCTGTACCGCCAGATAGACTTCCAAGTGCTCCTAATGCTACGAATAAAGGCGTTAATGGGAGAAATCCTCCAGATTTAGGTAATGGTATTACACGTGGTGCTTTTATTATAGACTTTTGCCCTCTAAAAATATTATTTACAACCTTTCGTGAAATTTTTATTGCATCTTTTAAGTTATTACTTTTCTTTAAATTTTGTTTAGCACTTTTTAAAGCACGTTTGAAGAGCTGACAACCAGTTTTTCCTCCCACTTTCTTAGTTTTACTATAAATGTTCCCCATACCGAATTTCGTTTTTGTCTTCATTATATTTGTAACTAACCAAGCATTTGTTTTCTCACTAAGATTGCTATCCTCCGCTTTAACTCTTTCCCAAGCCTTCTTGGTTAATTTTTAATCAGCAATATTTCGGTTATCTAAATCTTTATTATATAAATATGATATATCATGTACTCAACAAGCAGTGTCTAGTAGATTAATCCCTCAATCTCCTCTTACTAAAAGTTGCCGTAGTTTCGTTCCAGGTTCACAAAATTGATAACTAGGCAAATGAAGTTCAATAGGAAGCTTATTAATTATATTGGTTATAAAACCTTTTCCAACGACTAACGATTTATAAATAAACCTTTTTTCATAAATAACTCTCATATAAAATAATATTATATTCAAATAAACGCTGAAGTTTTTTTAATAAATTTATGGTTCTATATAATTAAATTTTAAATTTCTAAATACTAATTCAACAGTTAAGTTATATTCAAATACAATATTATTATGTGATTTAGAATAAACTTCTATATCATATATCGCTTCCCTATTTGTTCTACTATAATACCTTAACTTAGTCTTAATATCTAAATCCTTTCTTTTATACTCATGTTGGTTTTGGTGTTGCTCCATAATATACTCCTCAATTTCAACGCCAACCACTGTTAAAAATTTGCTATTGTCATCCTCTTCACCCCATTTTTTGTTAAAAAAAGCATGGGCTGCTCTGACTGGGATGCCCAAAACCTGTAACCGGGGACCCTCATCTTCATCTTCAATACATATATATGGGGTTTCCATGTCTTCAAAGCACAACATCTCCAATTCAAAATCGAAGTTGTACTCTCCATGACGCTCGCTATTGAGGATTCGATTTACTCCAGGCATGATGTGTTCTAGTAGCTTTAAACAAAGTAATAATTTCTAATGTACAGTATTAGCTTATTTATACACATTTCATAACTATATAAAAAGCATTGAGGTGAACTGTTGATAAAGAACATATTTAAATATACATATACTTTAGTAATCTATTTTATGCTTCATAATATGATTCAATTAAAAATGTGGAAATAATCTTGAACTCAATGTTGCTGTCAAAGAATATATTTATTTTTTATTACCCTATTTAATTTTATTATATGAGTCAAATCAAATGCTATTATTATAAATAGCCTTGATCTTGATTTCATCATCATTGTTTGCCTAATGAGTATAGCAACGCCAAGTGGACGATAACGAATCCCACATAAACATATAAAAAAATGCTATGTGTATATTTAAATGTTTTATTCATCTAGCATTATTCATTCATATATTGCTAACTTAGTGAGAAAATTTCTTAAGCATACTTTTTTATGAAAACTCATATTTTGATACAGAAATCAGGAGATATTAAAATACATCGTTTCGAAAAAGATTAAGATACTTGTTTTTCTCGTTTATATTCATTGAAAGACAAATTTATTAAATTCAAAAGAGTCACCGAATGTCTAACAAATTCAAAAATAGTACGAAATCTATTAATCTTTCACATATGAATGGAAAAGTCTGCTGATGTTGATGATGAGAACAAAAAATAATAATTTGAAATAAAATAAAGTTTTATAATTACTTATTTATTTTTTATTTATTATTAGATATTTAATGAAGAAATAAAGTTTCTTAATATTATTACATTTTTTCATCACATATCATAGAATTTTCATGATATTTTTAAGTATTTATATTTATATTTTTAATATATATAAATTCTTTAAATTTGGACAATTTAAATCATCTAAATTATATAAAATAATATCGTATCCGAATAAACGTTGAATCCATCTGATTTTCTCTTTTTTCTTTTCTTTTCATTAATGAATGGACATATTCAATAACAGCCATTAAAGTCGAATCACCATCTGCCCATTTTAATCCATGATGATTATGATATAACCAGTTATTAGTTGTTTTATCCCGTATCGTTAACTTGGATTCTTCAAAAGGAGGTTGAATAAGAAACGTTTTTATATATCATATATGTGTTATATATATGTTGATATGCTGACTTCTTTAGCAATAAATTTCCTATTAAAATAGACTCCCTGAACCATACGTAACCAACGTATATTCCTCTAACATTATATAGATTGAGCTTTTTTTTAAATTCGCTTAAAAAATAGTCTTATGAATTTCTATAAAAGTTTATATTATTTTTTTAGAGTCTATTCAAATCCTATTTAAATAATTGTGAACATAAGTATGTATTAGAACCACCAATTTTATTAACTAATCGATCACTCTACGCTGAGTAATGAAAACCAAATATCAAACTAATCTTTTTATATACTACATTTGTATTTATATGTCATATGAATACGGCAAATCCATATTATAGTATTAAAAGTTAAGAAATTTCCAAATCCATATAATATAAACATTAAATTTTAATATCAAAGAATGTGACATCTGAGCGTAGTGTGATATCATCTCCATTAACAATTTCAATTTCACCGTTACTTAAAATTTTCTCGAATGCAACCTGGCGATACACAAAACAAGAAATATTCAGTTTGCGTTGAAGGAAATCACTATCATATGTACAGCGAATTCATAGCATAATATTATCTTCATATTGAAGCTGAAAATGTTTATAAAAGGGTTGTGGGCTCTCAATTATTCCCGAGCATTCTGAATGCTCATATAAACATTTAAATATGTTTGCTCCACCCGTATGTAAGAATGTTCATTTAAAACATACAAATATGTTCCACCCGTCGATAAGAATTTGCCTATATATGTATATATGTACGTACATATACATATGCTCCACTGTATAGTATGTTATAATAGATAATTTTTTGTTGATTATGGCTACGAAAGGTTTAACATGCTCTTTTTCAATACAACAACTATATATATCTTATAATTTTCCCAAATTAAAAAGATTAACATGTTCTTTTTCAATATACAACTATATATATTTAATAATTTCCCCAATTTGAATAAATATCAAATACGTTTAATTTTATAATGATAGTATATACATACATATGTGTTTTATTGTTTTATTGTTTTATTTGGACATTTTTTTATTGAATTTATTAATCTCGCATATGAGATTTTTTAAATCAATATTTTCCTTGGTTTCTTCATTATAATATTTATTATATAAATTTATTAAGTTCACAACATTTTTATGTTGTCTTTCTATGAAAAAACTATTACATGTATCAGGTCCTGATTCAGTATCATTATTACTCCAAGGACAGATCGTAAAATGTTTTCCATATATAGATTTTATCCAAGACCCATTTTCCATCTGTTCCGTTAATATACATCCATTTTGTATAATGTTTCTATGATGATCTAATATATATTTAAAATTCCTTTCTAGAAATCCTTTAATTTCATCACTTTTCATATTGAGTTTGATTGTAGTATCTAGTTTAACCGTTATCTGTTTAATAGAACAGCCCTGTTTAGCAGTTAGCTGTTTAATAGAATAGCCCTGTTTAGCAGTTAGCTGTTTAATAGAACAGCCCTGTTTAGCAGTTATCTGTTTAATAGAACAGGCTTGTTAAGCAGTTAGCTGATTAATAGAATAGTATATATAGTTTATTATTTTTATAAGTGATCACTTTCAATATAAATTTTATAAAAGCCGAGTAAATATCTAATGTTTCTTACATGTATTATTTTTGGTGAATTCTCATATCTAGAAATTTCATCTTTTTTCCCCATACATTTTCGACTCTGATACAATTTTTCATACAACTAATAATTATACAAAACCCCATTTAAAATACAGTTTGTATTAAATTTATCAACTTATACAATTTTCATTAATTTTCATATAAGTACTAATTTTATTAACTCATATAAGTTCCAAATTTTCATGTAATAGTCTTATTACCTCATACAAGTCATAATTTTTCATACAATAAATAACTGTTTATTAGTTCACATAAGTTCTTAATTTTCATAGATTTTCTCAATGTGCAAAAAAGTCGAGTAAATATCTATTGTTTCTTGCATGCATTATTTCGATGAAACTAAAAATATGAGTTTTCATAAAAAGTGGACTTAACAACTTTTTTCAGTAAGTCGAGCATTTTTTTAGCATTTAAGCATTTTTTTTATATATTCATGTGGGCTCGTTATCGTCCACTTGGCATTAATATACTTATTAGACAAACAATGATGATGAAATCAAGATCAAGGTTATTCTTATATTAATAAAAAAGATGAATAGGCTAATATATTAGTGTTTTGAAAATCACACCACAAATTGGGGCTTATCAGAGAATTAAATATATACATATGTATAGCATAGAATTTTTTGTTTCGCTATTTTTAAATTCTTTTTAAATTGCCATTGATTTATTAAATGTGATTGAAGTTTTGAAAGTCAGCTAATTTTTGAATTATTATGCTTATTAGAGAAAAGAAAATGTAGTATATAAACTTATCTCTTTATTGAGATGAGTTCTCATTTATCAAAGAAATTTGCTGTGAATAAGGTCCATTTTTGCTTAAGTTTTGAAGTAAACTATATAAACATATATAAATTAAACAAAGGGCGAAGGTAA
>NW_023458867.1:14164-19063 GCF_013731165.1 Rhagoletis pomonella | reverse complement strand
ATCTGTAAAACTGACGAAGTGGCAACCATCTAAAGAAGGAGAAATCAGCTGACACGGAAAAATCTAAATTCCGCAGATTTCTGCGCTACGGGCTACAACTACAGAAAAATTCTGCGGTGTTGTGTTTTCATTTACATGGCGCTTTGGTAAGACAGATCGTGTCAGCTGACTCGGGTTTACGTACCGGTAGGTTTACGTTCTTGACTAATTTCAGCTAAAGGCAGAAGGCATATCTTCAACATTATAACTTAAAGTTAAAGAGTTAAAGATATGCAACAAAAGAATACAACAGAACCAAAAAATCTCAAAACTATTAAACATAAAAAATTGCACGAATAAAATTCATAATTTAAAATAAAATAAAATATCGCAATTGTTTTTTATATATACATACATATTTACAAAATGAATCTTAAAGAACCCGCAGTAAGTCCTAAACATATAAATGACTAATAAGAAAAATAATAAAAAACAGTAATGTGAACAAGTATGTCGAGAAATCTCTAAATAGTAACGAAACTGTATCTGAATAATAACAAGTAATTTTGAGCAAAAAATACAACCGAATTTAATGCTCATTCAGGTCGTTCTGGTTACGTATATCCGACTGTCCTCCCTTTTTTAAAAATCGTTAAAAAAATGAATACGTTTTCTACAGAAATCAAGATACATATTTAAGGATTTTAAGTAAAAATAAACAAAGGAAAACTTGTTCGTGATATCTCGACCAAAGTGTATCCATGATACAAAAATCTGAAAGTAAAACCGCTGAGAACATTTTTGAAGTTTGCTAACATTACAAAAATGTTTTCAAATTTCCAATCTCACAAATACATTCTCATTTTCAGTCTCAAATAAATGAAAATTTCAATATTTTCATCTATTTGTTTTTTGTTTTACTTTTATTTGGCATTTGAGTTGCTCTCAAAATTTCAATTTTATAAAATAGACAAACTTCAAAAAATAAATGATGGCCGACGAATTGAGCAAGCGGTTTTACCCATGATAAAAATATAGTAAGGTAGAACCGCTGACAGTTACTTTTAAAATTATTGACGTTTCCAAACATTTTAATTTTTAAATTTACTCCCAAACTCACATTTTCATTTTCAATCTCAAGCAACAACAATTTCGAACAATTTCAATTTTTTATTTTCAATTCTATATGATTTTAAAATGCTGGCAAACTTCAAAAAAAAGCATGGCCGACAAAATGAGAGAACGGTTCTACCTTGCTATGTTTTTATCATGGTTTTAACTTTAAATATTTGTATCATGGGTGTATTAAACAAGGTGTTATTGACAACTCAGTGCGGCTCTCTTAAGATACTATTATGTAAAAATCATAAACAAACGATTCAAAATTCATAAAATTTTTTTTTCAATTTGACTATAGGATGGTTCTTCTGAGAGCAATATCAAATTCAATCACACTTTTGTTAAATACATTTTGATCTCTACCAAATAATATACTTCCTCTGTAAATATTCTATGAAGTGTACCAAAATTTGCTCCGAGCGCGTTCACTGTTGATCATTTGATTTAAATAGTTTGTCATACAATTAATACTATAGTTTGATCGGAGTTAATATATTCTTCAGTAATTAATTATATTATATTAAAACATAAGCTTATAAGAAATTTTTTAGTCTTAACATGCATATTTTATATCGTGTTCCGAAATTCGCTCCGAGCGCGTT
This sequence comes from Rhagoletis pomonella, assembly GCF_013731165.1. Taxonomy (NCBI): domain Eukaryota; kingdom Metazoa; phylum Arthropoda; class Insecta; order Diptera; family Tephritidae; genus Rhagoletis; species Rhagoletis pomonella. The sequence continues at coordinate 17,363 of NW_023458867.1, read as the reverse complement.
CACTATTGATCTTTTGATTCAAATATTGTTTGTCAAGCATTCAGTAGTGAAGTTTGATCGGAGTTTATATATTCTTCAGTAATTAATCATATTACATTGAAATATAAACGTATAATATGGTAGAAAGTTAGAAATTATTTAGTCTTAATATGCCTAATTCGCTCAATTCACTATTGATCATTTGATTTAAATAATTATTTGTCAAGCATTCAGTACTATAGTTTGATCGGAATATATATATTCTTAAATAATTGATCACATTTTATTAAAATATAAACCTTTAATAGGGTACAAATTGTGAAATTATTTGGCTTTAACATGTATAGCCGGCCAGAGACAATTGCAGAAAACTGCAACTACTCGTGAAAACTTACAATAAAAGCAATGTAGATGAAAGTAATAAATTTTATTATTAAAATTAGATCCATATATAACACATTTTACATCATTTATTTGAAGTAAATCGAAATATATTTTTACATATAAGATAGTTTCCATTTAACTCATAAGGTACATATTTCACAACAAATATTTTTAAGATCATTTCGAATTGCAAAAATAGCGCTAATTAGTTGGATTGAATTATACAAATTTTATTACGTTCATGTTTACTTATAAAGCGCGTAACAATATTTCTCTCGCCATTTATCCGATGATAAAATTTTTCACCACATTATTTTGCTGCATAGCACCCTGAATGCGGCAAAATAGTTGCTCGCAACCCTTAAGTCCTTTATGGGGACCAAATTAACAGCCACAACAACAAAAACCTTTTCTACAGGTATACTGTGTTGCGAATGTGTACCTCACTAACACGAGAAGACTGCCTCTAAAATCGTGCTGATTCGCTCTTCCACAGTGTGATTGTGAAGTTCCAAAGAATAAGTAACATATACACGTGCGCGAAGCTGTTGCGCTTGTTACGAGAACAGGCCAGCCAGCAAAAAATCCGAAAACGGGAAGAAAAGTGGATGAAACGCGGATTAGGTCCACAAAAGTATCGAAAATGGTTGTGAAAATGGTAGGTTTTCGGCTATTTTTCCGAAAATTTTCTGATTCAATTTTTCGTTGACAAAACGTACAATTTTAATAAAAATCCAATTTTTTTGATTTTCTGGCCGCCAAGTTAAAGTTTTATCAAACCGCTTGCGTTGCGTATGGGAAGTTTAAAGAATTTGCCCGCACAACTAGTATGCTCTAGCCACTAGCGGCACCCCAATTATACGCTTGCGGCACCCACTTTGGGTAAGCCTGAGTTAGAGAGCATATGCTTGGTTGGGCGATGTTATAGCTCAGTTATGCATACTTGGCGTTGCATGAGAGTTGTTACATAAGGATTCTGTTAAATGAGTTTTGCGTATAAGCGGTTAAAAGTCTGTCGGGTTTTGATGTTTACATAAAAATGGCATAGCAGTGCAAATTATGCATAACCGAGCTATTAGACTCGAGGACACGTCAGTTTCAGTAAAGAAAAATCGTTTAACACCATTTGAGAGTGTATTTTGAAGGATAACAATAGTATTAAAAAGATACTTGAAATAATTCCAATAGATTTTTACCTTTTAATCAATAAAATTTCTTCTTTCAGCTTCTTATTTTGCTACTTTTGGCCTCGTTCCCTTTTTGAAATTATATAATTCTCGCGTTATTTTATTTTTCTACGTAATTTTTATTTTCTGAACCTATTTAAGTTAGAAAGAATATAAATTTCAACAATAGCACGTGGAATAGCTTACAATGTTGCTTTCAAATGAGCCCTATCTCCGACTAAATAAAAAAAATTTACCTGAAAATTCAATTATTAAAAATACACGTTACAAATAGCTTTGCACCAAACACACTCTGATAATGAAGAAGATCGAAAATGCACTAAAAAAAGATTTTTCCATTTTTTAGCCTGGTGGATTCCACGTCAAAAAACTTTTTGATATTTACATTAAAAAATGATGTCGACTTTATTTTCATTAAGAAAGCTAATCACTGATTAATTTGTCGAATTCTTTTTTTATTAACTTCAAAGTAATACAAGGTAATCGAAGAGAAGTATAATGCAAAAAATGGTGGTGGTTACGCTTTTTAATTTTCAATAACACAGGCAACAAAAATGAGAAACAATTTTGTAACCTAAAATGTTAAAGCTGTTGATAGACTTTTTCATGCTGATTACGAATCCGTAAGTAAAAGGTATCCATCACTTCCAGATTTTGAGAAAGACGTGGTCAAAGTATCAAAAAATCGCGTTTTTTAATATTTGAGAAGCTGTAGCAAAAAAAAACAAAAGGTGATAGAACCTTACACTTCGGCTTAAATTAAAGCTAGAAATTTCGACTACTATCCCCGAAAATACCATTCGTGCACCTTGACTTGATAATCACTGATAGTCATTTATTGAACAATAACAAAATACTGGTGTATTGTGTTATTGAAAGAAAGAAAATTGTGCCAAAATCCGTTTTTGCTGTTCAATAAAGGACTATAAGTGATCTTAGGGTCAAGGTCCAGGGATTGTATTTGCGGTAGATACTCAAACTTTGCCAAAATCAGTTTTTGCTTTTCCAAAAACGACTATAAGTGACCATCAAATCAAGGTGCACGAATAATATTTTCAGGGATAGTAGTCGAGAGCTCTAGCTTTAATTTAAGCCGACGTGTAAGATTCGATCACCCTTTGTTTTTTTGCAAGGTGTCTCAGGATTAATGAATTTTCATGTTTGAGAGAAGGAGATTCGTGTTAATATTTATATTGTCTGATACCTCAGAACATGTATGACCCAGATATACCCCCCTATTATGAATTCGTTCGATGCACGGTAAACGCTTGTATTCTGTTGTTCTCTATTACGAATTGATGTTGTCGTATGAAATCCGTTATTTAGCGTAGCTGATTTGTGCTGGTTCATAATAAAAAGTGAACAAAAACCACAGCCATTCACAATACATTTGTCGGGCGTATTAAAACGATAAACGAGAACTGATTTCATACGATACGCTTGCAAGCGTTTATCGTCTATTGTATGAAAATTTATAATGATCAAAATTCTGCGAAACCTGAGAAAAAATTGTTTACTTCGGTTTCGTTTTCGGCGATTTGGGCCATATGCTTTTAAATTAATACAATTTTATTCAACAATTTTTATAGAGCCCGAGGCCGCTTTTAATGAAAAACTTATTGTGGAAAAGCAACAATAATTTTGAAAAA
>NW_023458867.1:10433-14154 GCF_013731165.1 Rhagoletis pomonella | reverse complement strand
CCGTTTTTAATGAAAAACTTATTGTGGAAAAGCAACAATAATTTTGACAAAATGGTATAAGTGATAGCTATTTCGGAAATCACATCTCCTCATCAGACTTCTTTCAGTAGGATTCGAACCGACGATCCCACAGACTCAGCCAGTTGCATACGCACTGTGCTAAGTTAACCTTGCAAATTATCGTCTCAAATAACCTCACCCCCAGAAAATCTACAACAAGCTATGGGTTTTACTCAGGTAGTAAATAAAAAATCAAAATTTGTCGAACTGTGATACCAGTAGCTCACTAGAACAAAATATGTACTAATTTTTACTATGTGAGTATACATGTGGAGGAGGAGGATGGTTCCGTTCGCAGAAGTGGAAAACTTCTGACTTTCATTCACCTGGGAGTGGCCAGAAGCGATTCTTGTGCGTACGGTTCAAATCGCAGTTCACAACGTCCGGATATTTATATCCACGTATCCTCTGGGTAGCAACCAAACACCCGTTTGGGAGCGAGCTAAAGTCAGAAGGCGTAAAACCTCGCGTGCGCTGGGTTTGGGTCCCGCCACGTTAAAACCCCGCCCAATGAAAAAATCTAAAAAGCCTCGGATGAGACCCTCTTTTTCTGATGACGACCACGGCAAACGTATAAAGGACTATGATTTAAGGGTATGTACCTGAAATATCCGGACCCTTAATGGGGAAGGTGCCTCTGCCCGGCTGGTTGATGTCCTCGGGAAGCCAAAGGCTGACATCACCGCCATCCAAGAAATGCGATGGACGGGGCAAGGAAAAATAAGTGTGAAGCCTTGCGACGTCTACTACAGTTGCCACGTAAAGGAGCGCAAATTCGGTGTTGGATTCATGGTAGGAGAGAGACTCCGTCGCCAAGTACTGGCGTTCACCCCGGTGGACGAACGTCTAGCCACAATCCGCATCAAAGCTAGATTCTTCAACATCTCGTCCATCTGCGCCCATGCCCCGACGGAAGAGAAGGATGAGGCGTCCAAGGATCTCTTCTATGAGCGCTTGAAACGTACCTGTGAGCGCTGCCCCCGACACGATGTCAAAATCGTGCTTGGCGATTTTAATGCGAAGGTGGGCAAGGAAGGGATCTTGGGCGCCACTGTCAGAAAATTCAGCCTCCACGACGAAACGTCCGATAACGGACTGAGGCTGATCGACTTCGCCGGGGCCCGAAACATGGTAATATGTAGTACTAGGTTCCAGCATAAGAACATCGACCAAGCTACATGGCTGTCTCCTGAACGAAAAACGAGAAACCAAATCGATCATGTTGTGATAGACGGAAGGCATGCTTCAAGCGTCATGTCGGCCGCTGTGGTGTAGTGGTAAGCAGTGCGCGCTTTCACTCATCAGCACCAGGGTTCAAGCCCTGGTCAAAGCAACATCGCAAAAAAATATAGAAAAAGGGCTTTTCTTAACAACGGTCGTCCCTCGGCAGGCAATGGCAAACCTCCGAGTGTATTTCTGCCATGAAAAACAGCTTCTCATAAAAAAATACAATCGCCGTTCGGAGTCGGCGTAAAACTGTAGGTCCCTCCGCTTTATGTGACAACATCAAGGCGCACACCACAAATCGGAGGAGAAGCTCGGCCAAACACTAACATATGTGTAAGCGCCAATCTATTATTATTACGCTTCAAGCGTTTTAGACGTACGTACACTCCGAGGGCCAAACATCGACTCGGACCACTATCTTGTTGTAGCCAAGACACGCACCCGCCTCTGTGCAGCAAAAAATGTGCGCCCAACAATGCAAGGAAAGCTAAACGTCGAAAGGCTGCAATCACAACAGACGGCAAATTTATTCGCCACTCGACTCACACACCTGCTCTCTGAGAGCACTCTTCAACAATCCGACATACGCGAGCAGTGGAACCACATTTCCCGATGATTAAGTACCGCCGCCGAGGAAGTAATTGGATTTCAGCGAGCCCGAAAGAACAACTGGTACGATGAGGAATGTCAAGAATCCGCAGAGAAAAAAGATGCCGCCTACAGGGCCACGCTGAGATCGGGCGCATCGCAAGCCATGTGGGACCGTTATAGGGAACTGAAGAAGGAAGCGAGACGTATTTGCCGCAATAAGAATAGAGAGGCCGAAATACGTGAGTGCGAAGAGCTTGATATGCTGGCCGACAGGAAGACCGCTCGAAAATTCTATCAGAGGGTTAGGCGACTTATGGAAGGTTTCAAGGCCGGGGCGAACTCCAGTAAGAACAACAATGGCGACCTAGTGACCGATGTCCAGAATATACTTAAATTGTGGAGCGTACACTTTTACAACCTACTGAATGGTAGCAGTGCTGAAAGTAGTGAAGAAGACGAACCCGAGTCCCCAGTCGATGATGATGGAGTAGCTGTCCCACCGCCTGACTATGACGAGGTACGAATAGCGATTACGCGGCTGAAAAACAACAAAGCTGCTGGAGCTGACGGCCTGCCAGCCGAGCTATTCAAGTACGGCGGCGAGGAGCTGATGAGGTGCATGCATCAGCTCGTATGCAGAATATGGTCAGATGAACGCATGCCCGACGACTGGAATTTAAGTGTGCTCTGCCCAATCCACAAGAAAGGCGACCCCGCCATACGCGCCAACTACCGCGGAATCAGCCTTCTAAGCATAGGTTATAAGGCCTTATCGAGTGTATTGTGCGAAAGACTGGAGCCCACTGTAAACGAGCTGATTGGACCTTATCAGTGTGGCTTTAGGCCTGGAAAATCCATCATAGATCAGGTATTCACAATACGCCAAATCTTGGAAAAGACCCGCGAGGATAGGATCGACACACACCATCTATTTGCCGATTTCAAAGCCGCTTTCGACAGCACGAAGAGAAGTTGCCTTTATGACGCGATGTCTGAATTTGGTATCCCCGCGAAACTAATACGGCTGTGTAAAATGACGTTGAGCAATACCACCAGCTCCGTCAGAATAGGGAACGACCTCTCCGAGCCGTTTGATACCAAACGAGGTTTCAGACAAGGGGACTCCCTTTCGTGTGATTTCTTTAATCTGATGTTGGAGAAGATAATGAGCCGCAGAACTGAACCGCTCAGGCACAATACTTTACAAGAGCGTACAATTGCTGGCGTATGCGGACGACATCGATATTACCGGTAAAAACAAAGGCTACGTCTGTTCTGCCTTCTCGGGATTGGATAGAGAAGCAAAGCGAATGGGCCTGGGGTGGTGAACGAGGACAAAACTAAGTATCTCTAAGTTTGAAAAAGTAGACGACTTCGTTTATTTGGGAACCAGCATTAACACCAATAATAATGTCAGCCTTGAAATCCAACGGAGAATCACTCTTGCCAACAAGTGCTACTTTGGGCTGAGTAGGCAATTGAGAAGTAAAGTCCTCTCTCGTCGTACAAAGATCACACTCTATAAGTCACTCATCATGCCTGTGCTGATGTATGGCGCGGAGGCATGGACAATGAAAGCATCTGATGAGGCGGCTATTGGAGTTTTCGACTGAAAGATTCTGTGAAAGATTTACGGACCTTGACGCATTGGTGATGGCGAATATCGCACACGATTTAACGAAGAGCTGTGTGAGCTTTACAACGATATAGACATAGTGCAGCGAATTAAAATTCAGCGGCTCCGCTGGCTTGGCCATGTCGTTCGAATGGACAGAAACGCTCCTGCTCTGAAAATATTCAACGCGGGCCGCGATGCTGGTAACAGAGGAAGAGGAAGGCCTCC
>NW_023458867.1:0-10333 GCF_013731165.1 Rhagoletis pomonella | reverse complement strand
ACGTACAACAGAGAATGCGTTAGATTGGTCCCGAAGGCCTTTACTAAATGATGGAAAATTTTTGAATATCTCACGCATACTTTTTGTAGCACTACATGGGATATAACGCGTTAGATTACAAATACTGTTCTTACTGGGGCATATTTATGTATATTCATATGTATGTATATAATAACGCATAAAAACCTTGCCGCTATATTTTTTTGTACGTAAGTGAGCGCAATATTAAAAGCAGCCACTCTTATCCATCTATGTTTATCGCAAAGCTCGAGAACGGCTGAACCGATTTTTTTAAATTTCGGACACCTGCTGCAGACGTTCAAAGGATGGTTATCGGCTAAACAAAAATATCTAGATATATAAAAGGTGCGTGGAACCTCCCATACGAACCGAATTTTACATACTCCATATGTCTGGAAATGTTCATGGTAGAGTTCTGGAACTTGGTATGGAGATATATGAAATCCATAACATACTCTTGGAGAAAAATTGGAGCTATCGGAAAAGGGGGCCTGGCACCTCCCATACAAACCGAATATTCATACTGCATATCTCTGGAAGTATTCATGGTAGAGTAATGGAACTTGGTACGGAAATATATGAAATCAATCACATACTCATGGAGAAAAATTGGAGTTGTTGGAAAAGGGGGCGTGGCACCTACCATACAAGCCAAATTTCATACTGCATATCTCTAGAAGTGTTCATGGTACAGTACTGGAGATATATGAAATTAATCCCATACTCATTGAGAAAAATGTGCTCTTTGAAAAGAAGGCGTGGAAAATTCAAACATACTGACTTTTACGTATCTTTGAATGTGTATATAATTCTTCTGTAGGTATATTTGCGAGTGAAATCCTTAATGGCTGGAGGGATTTTAACAAAGTTTTGTGTGTGTGTTTGAGTGGATAGTTTAGTTTGGAGTTGAGTTATTACTAAAAATCTTTTTTATGATCCGATTTGGCGAATATTCAAAACATGATTGGAAACGGTAAAGACAGTCCAATTGCAAAAAAAAACCGCCAGGTGGTGCTGAGGTCGAGCTATTACTTAAAATCGACAAGTGAGAAAAGGTGCCGTCAATGTCAGACTAAATCGACCTGTTGGACCATTGAGTATGCGTTAAGCTGCCTTTACATGAGGGGATTTTTTGACAGGTGATAATCGCCTTCAAAGTTGACTTGCTGTCTACTTTGAGGCAAGCGATCTTTGAATCACCATGTAAAAGCAGCTTTACGATTGGCCCAATGAATGTGATTTGCCAATATTATTATGCGTTAAAGCTCCATTCGAAGAAACCAGGGTTGAGTTGTGCAGTGCTAAATCTCAAGTCAACACCTGTCGAAATACCTTAAAAGCCAGTTTCATGAAAACGATTTAATGAAAATTTATTTTATTTGTTTTTGTTATTTTCTGGCCTTATAACAATTAGATTCAACAATTTATACTGAGCTCGAGGCCCTTTTTTAAATGTGGAAAAGCAACAATAACTTGAAAAAATGGTAGAAGTGATAGCTATTTCGGAAATCACCACATTTCCTCACCAGACTTCTTTCAGTAGGATTCGAACCGACGATCCCATTGACCCAGCCAGTTGCCTTATACCGTGCTAAGTACGCCTTGTAAATTATCGTTTGCTTTTTTCCACTATTTTCATTTTTGTTATGCCAACACAATCAAGCGCAGCTATTCCGCTGCAGTTCATTTGATTATGTGGTTGTTGGTATTGTTGTTTTTTTGCTAATAATTCTATTTTTAGAATGTTTAACTTTTAGGTGTGCTCGTCCTTAAGTTATTTGTTTTTGTTATTTTTTGGCCTTATAACCATTAGATTCAACAGTTTATATTGAGCTCGAGGCCATTTTTTTAAATGAAAAATTATTGTGGAAAAGCAACAATAATTTGAAAAAATGGTAGAAGTGATAGCTATTTCGGAAATCACCACATTTCCTCATCAGACTTCTTTCAGTAGAATTCGAACCGACGATCCCACTGACTCAGCCAGTTGCCTATGCACCGGGCTAAGTATGCCTTGTAAATTATCGTTTGCTTTTTTCCACTATTTTCATTTTTGTTATGCCAACACAATCAAGCGCAGCTATTCCGCTGCAAGTCACTTGGATCATGTGGTTGTTGGTATTGTTGGTTTTTTGCTAATAATTCTATTTCTAGAATGTTTAACTTTTAGGTGTGCTCGTCCTTAAGTTATTTGTTTTTGTTATTTTTTTGGCCTTATAACAATTATATTCAACAATTTATATTGAGCTCGAGGCCGTTTATTAAATGAATGACGTCCACACTCCCAACAGAAGTCAATTCTGGGGTTACGGCATCCGTACGCTACGTGGCCGCTCTCTCCGCATCGCCTACATGCGGTTCTTGGATCTATCGGGTCTGCATCATTTCGCGCTGTACCACGGTCATCACCTCTATGCTGGCACGACCCCGCACTACTGTGGTCCATCGGTGTCGGCCTGAGAACGTGATACCGCTCTTCCTATCGCCTCTGAGAAATGGGCACACGCCTAAAAGTTTCGGGGTGTGTTTCAAGGCGCCGAGGTGGCGTTGGCCGCTGACTTGGTGGCTGAGTATTTCTGTCGGAAATAATATTCTCGAAATCTTCAGCAAGACTTACCAGCTCCTCCAGCGTTGCAAAGTCACGTCGCTTGATGTAGAGTTGGTACTCGCTGCGACTGTTTCGGTACACGCGGTCGAGTTTTTGCTCTTCACTGCCTTCAGCATATCTCATCAGATTCTGCAGCTCGAGTACGTAGTCCTTAAAGGGTTCTTGTACTCGCTGGACTCGCTGACGGATCTCGTCGTCTAACCTCTCAAAGTACCGCGAGGACAGGAAAAACTTTACAAAGTACCGTCTAAATTGGTCCCATGTTGGCCATCGCTTGTTGTTGTTGCGGAACCAGTTTAGTGCTCGATCCCGCAGCAATTCGGGCATTGCTTTCGGCAATACGCCGAGGCTGATTTCATAACCTTCGGCTAGCTCCTCAACGCGTTCTAGGAACCCTAGGGGGTCTTTAACGCCGTCAAACTTTAGACCCCACTTTCTCACTCGGTCCATAACCGTGGCGTAAGCCGGTTCGGAATGGGTTGTGAGAGCGGGGTATGCTTGTGGTGACACGTGGCTGCTAGATTGGGCTGCCATATCCCCGTTTCTGCCGAGCATCGGTACGTCCGTGAAAGGGGTTGGTGACGCCCGGTCGTACTTTGCGGAAAGTTCCGTCAGACGCCTCGTGTACTTTGGGTCGTCTTTAACCTCTGACGGGAACGGTGACAGCCTCTTCCGCAATTCGTCGACTGTTCTGGAGTCTTCTAGCCCGAACTCCGCAGTGTATTCGAGGAGTTCCTCCTTACGTAGGTAATATACCCACGATAACTTCATCATCTTCACTGTTCTTAGAAAATATTACTATGTTTTGCCCTTTCCTGGGTCTTTTCACACGCTTGCTCTGCCCTTATTGTTTTCACTAGGGAGTCTTCTCACTTCAATCACTTTCTGGTCTTTCTATATAGTCTGTTCTGGCACTTTCACTTTCTACTCTCTCTCTCTGCAGTTCCTTTTTTCGCACTTTCACTGTCTTCTCTCTCTCTCTTGAGTCCCTTTTTTTCACCGTTTTACCACCGTTTACTTTCACTTGCAAGTCTATTGTCTAACTTGTCCTAGTATTGTGTAATCTAGTCCCTGCGCCATTTGTGACGAGCTCCGGGATATGCTGGGGTATGCTCATCGGCTGCCGGGTTCTCAACAAAAAAATAAAAAGAGTTCGTTTTCGATCTATAGCAAAGCACTCGTCTGTCTGGGTCGTACGTTAAGAGGGCGGGAGCAGAACCTACCCGTTCCTCTCCGATTGGTGGGCCTAGCTCCGTCCCACCAAATATAATGACAGCTATAGTAAAGGAGCGGGAGTAGAACCTACCCACAACCTTCCAAGAGAGGGAGTAGAACCTGCCCGTCTCTAAATACCTAGCTAAGTTCTATAGGAGTGAGTGTAGAACCTGCCCGGTTCTTGATACCTAACATAGGGAGTAGAGCCTACCCTATGTGTGTAAAAAGCTTTTGATTCTGCAGCAGTCGCCTGACGACTCCTCTCTGCTTTGATTGCTGGCCGGGGCGTCGCGTATGTCCCGTTGTCCTTAGCGCTTTGTTCTTTATTGCCATCGTGCTTAAAGTGTATGTACAATTGTATTTATGTATATGTCTATATGAATTATAAGGGTAGTTCAAATCGCTTAGTGCTGTACAATATGTGGCTACAATTCAAAGTATGTATTTTCAATTCAAAGTATTACTTAACAATTTCATATATATTTTATGTACAATTGAAAATATTATATGTATATGTATATGAACGTTGTGGGGGCTCCAATTCCTAGGATTGGGGTCCTCACATCTTCTTCTTACCGTTTTTTCTGGCGCTGATAGTGTTTTTACTTATGAAACTGTACGATGAGTGTTGCTGAGCTTTGTACGAGCAACAAAGTCTAAGCGGTAGAAGTTATAGCTGCTATCTCATCAGACTTCTTTCTCTAGATTTCAGCAGGAATCGAACCCAGATCATCGATGTACAAAGCCAGTGACGCTAACCGCTGAGCTATGCACACCTCGTAAACTCTTGTTGCTAATCCGCCGAATCTTTTAATGAATGGAATTAAGAATAACAAGCAGGCTGTCAAGTTTAAAAAGCGGCGCATCAGCTGCACTTGATAGTAGTAGGTTGAATAAGGAAATGGATTAGCCACAGGAGTTTACGGCGTGGAATATTAATAGCTGCGGTCCAAGAGACGAAGTTGCACAGCAATTCAACACTGTTAAATTGCGCCGGATACAATGTGCACCGAAGCAGACATCGACCGCAGGGATACTATCTTATAACGTCAGGGTATTGCTATCCGGTCAGGCGATGTCGACCTCGAAATATTTAACGCTTAAATACTCCCTGTCACCAGCTGCCCGGCAGGATTTCACCAGAGGGGAAAACCGTATGGTAGTTGGCGACTTTAACGCTCACCGCGATCTCTGGCATGCAAGGCTGTCGATTGACCGTAGGGAAACACACTTGGCTGGGCAGATAGACGATTCGAAAAGGGTGAATCCCCGGGCTTCTTAAGGGACTCGAAATATCAGAACCATAACTTGTTATTATTTTTTTACAATGTAATTGCTTTTATTATAAATATATTCCGATTCGTCCCGATTGTTTCCGACTCTATAAATTAAAGAAAATTATCATATGGCGCAAAACGATTACTGTTGCAATACGTTTTGGCTCACAGTGCTTTTCAAATACCGCTGAAAATCGCTAGAATACCACTTTCAAATAGTTTTTCTTCTTGAATTTGTAAGCATAAGTATGTGGAAATATTTAATATACCTAAAATATATTGTACCTCCTGTTGTTTCTACTTCTTCTTCTTCTTTATTGGCGCTGTAACCGCCTAGGCGATTTTGGCCGAGTCCAAAACAGCATTCCAGTCATTTCTCTTCTATGCTAACTGACGCCAATTGGAAATACCAAGTGGAGCCAAGTCCTTCTCCACCTGGTCTTGCCAACGCAGAGGAGGCCTTCCTCTTCCTCTGTTACCAGCATCGCGGCCCGCGTTGAATATTTTCAGAGCAGGAGCGTTTCAGTCCCTTCGAACGACATGGCCAAGGCAGCGGAGACGCTGAATTTTAATTCGCTGCACGGCTCGGTGGTTTGGAATCCAAGGTATCAAATTTACTCGGACAAGATAGAATCAATTCAAAAACAATTCCTACTTTTTGCTTTAAGAAATTCCCGATGGGATTCTCAATATAGTCTTCCACCTTATACGAGTCGCTTAAAACTTATTAACCTTCCTACACTTGCCAGTCGCAGGGAAATGCTTGGTATAATTTTTATGGTTAAATTACTGACAGGCTCAATTTCAAGTCCGTCTCTTCTGGCTGATGTAAGCTTTAATGTTCCCTCACGCGTATCAAGACACTTTTGTCCCATATTTCTGAAAGCTTGTAAAACCAATTTTGAATTGCACGACCCACTCCGTTGCTTATGCCAGGATTTTAACTCTCATTCCAGCACGTTTGATATATCAGATCCGCTTTTCAGCATTAAGAAAGCGATACTCTCCTCTCTCAATAAGTGAATTATTGACATAAATACATAAAATCAGCTGATGAATTTAGTTCTGTAGCTGAACAGTTTTAGATCTCGACACTTAACAAACTCCTGCCTATCGTGACTCGGCACAAAAATTTAAAATATTGGTTCCGTACGTCATGCGGACTGCGCCCCTCGTGCGGATAGGCGGGAATGGAGGGTAAAAACCGTTGGGATATTATTATGTCCATATCGTATAAAGCTCATACAGCTCCTGTTGTTTAGGAGTTATAAATAAATGTTTCTATAGCGGACTGTTACATTAAAATTTTTGGAAGTACTTTTCAATATTTGCAAAAAATAGTCGGACTGTTACGTTACGTGTAGATTATAATTAAGTTTTCAAATGGCTTGTAGTCTGTTTTATTTATATATTTATATACAGCCTTGTCATGAGTTTAATTTTCCCCGAACCGGTTCACTATTCACTTTTGGTTTCCATTGGCCTTATCAAGAGTTTCATTTTCCCCGAACCGGCTCACTTTTAAATTTTGATTTCCATATATTTACTATGGGTGGAATAAAAATTTTCGGGTGAAATGTTTTTCGGACGAAACTCAGGATAAGTCAGCATGTATTTTATATTGGCGGAATAAAAATTTTCGGGTGAAATTTTTTTCTGGCGAAACCCAGGATAAGGCAGAATAAATAGCATGAATTCAGTAGACTTGCGATTTGACATGTAATCCAAAAAAATAAGAACATGTTAATTATTAATACAGATTTGAAAGTAATTTTATGCTTAGAACTCGAGCTCTAGCTTACAACTGCTCCAAGATATTGAGGTTTTTCGCGGCTAAGTACACAAAAAACGGCTTTAATGGGCACCTTTGTTTGCTGTATGCCATTTAGTACTATTCTTATTTTTGAAATACAATACCGGCGAACGGCAAGAATAAGAGCGGTAACGAAAGCAGCTAATACCATTTTGGGTGACCATATCTAGAAAAAAACTAACCATATTTAGAAATGAGGAAATGATAAAAAATATAAATGTAAAAGAAAAAGAAATTATTATAAATTATTGTATTTCAAGCCAGATTTAACGAATCCACAACTATATTTTTCGCAAACTACAAAAAAATTCGTGTTTATGTTGTTTTCTTCTAAAACTTTGAAAGCAAAAAAGAAATGCGGCCCCCTTTGGCGCGTACAGCTGTTATATCCCACGAGGGCGATAGAAAAAAATCTATCGCCATGAAACGCCGCCGAGCGAACTTCGTATTTCGCTTTGACTGTGTTCAATTTCATATGCTTACGGGTGTTCTAGTTTCGAAAGCGGGAATTTCGCTGTGGTGAGTTTGCCGTTCGCCGGCATTGTATTTCAGCTATTAAGTACCCTTCAAAATGTGCCTCGAGTCGTGCTTTACGATTTTTCCTTCAGAAACTATAGCCATTTGAAGATGACGTAATGAGTTAGAGCAGAGGTTCCCAAACTTTTTTTTTATCGCGGCACACTTGTTGTGCTAAAAAAATTTTGCGGCACCCCTACTCTTCAAATATCTACGAAAACAAGGAAACACATGCAAACTTTATGCTCATTTAGCTTTAATTTGAGGACTGAAGTTGTTTTAAAGATTTCATTATTTCCTTTAAGTTTATTGGGAGCTTTGAAAATTTTACCCTGAAATCATTTGACTCTGAAAGCTTGCTGGTGTATTTGTTTTTTATGTAAGCACTTATTGAAAATGCAGTCTCACCGTTGAAACACAATACCGACAAAAGGCGAATTTTCGCCTAGTAGAGCACGATGGCAGCAACTTTCGCCCAAAAATTTCGCTCAGTAAAACACAATTACGGCAACAACGAATTCAGCTGCTTATGACAAGGTACAATTAAAATTCTTACACACAACAAGATTATTAATTTTTAACAAAAACTAATACAGTATTTTTCAATTTCGATTCAAAAATCAGAAAATAATTAGCATATGGCCACAACGACAATAGAAAGAAATCTATCGTCGCGAACAGTCGTCGGGCGAACGACGTGGTTTGCTTTGGTTGTGCGCGACAGCGTATTTTAATTTTTACAGCGAACAATCGCGCCAAAAAATTCGCCGTTCGCTGGCATTGTGTTTCAGCGGTCACATAGAAATGTTAGAAATGTAAAAGTAAAAGTCACTTGTATTTTTATTGCAATCTTGCAAACAGCATTGGTTTCTGCATACACTTGCATACAGAACTCTCTTGGCTCCCTCGTAGTATTTAATATTCAAAGCAGTGTTGCCAGAACTTTTTGGGCCGACCGGCTAGATTGGCAAAAAAAAGCGGCTAAAATGTTTTAGTGAAATTTCACATAGACTCTGGCAAAAAACGGCTAAAATGTTTTAGTGAAAATTCACATGTTTTATTTAAATAAATCGCAAGAAACGAAAGACTAGTTAACACCATTAATTTATATCGAGTGAATATTCCTCATCATCAAATGAATCACTATTGTATATATCACCTGAATTTATGGCAGCATTTTTCTTCGCGTTTTTAACCGTATCTTATATATAAAATAGCGTTTAACGTTTTAACGCACATTGGATTTCTTTGCCTAGTTTTTATTATATTCATTGAACTAAATATTCGCTCTACTTCTGCATTACTTATAGGCAAAACAAGAAAACTAAAAACTAGGTTGGAAAGGTCAGCAAAAGGGTTTTCTCCTAGGGCATTTCGAAATTGATAAACTTCGGCCCAAAATTTTACAGTTGAGTCTAAATTACTCCAGGTATGTAACGTTAACCGTTGCCATTGCATCTCTATGGACGTTATTTCGTCGGCATTATATTTGTGTTTTTGTTGCTGTAGTTGAACAAATACTTTTGGTTTAATTACTCTTAATGCATTTCCAACCGAAAAAAGTAAATTTTTTTTAGTGTGGCAATATTTGTAGGGAGGCGTTGGCGTAATTCCTTTATTAAAGTGATAATAAAATAGCGACCATTTTCTCGAAGTATTTTCTCGGCTTCGTGGTCAAAAGCGTTTGTGCTTACTTTTGTTTTTAAATACTCATCAAAACTGTGATAAAACTGAGGAAATGGAGCAAGGTATGGTTCCAACGGGGAGCATATAGGATCAAATGTGTCCGCGCTAATAACCACTAGGGAGCATAGATGCGAAAGTAAAACATTGAGTTCATTAAAAATCTTCATTGGGTCTGCATTATTGCTTTCGAACAACTTGTTTACTTTTTGCACCTGAAAATTAGGCAAATAGTAAAATCGGCTAAAAACGGCTAACTTTTTTTTACAAACCGGCTAACAAATCGGCTGCCGGCTAGATCGAATTTTCTCCGGCTAGTTGCTATCAAAGACGCTGATTCAAAGTGCTGTCTTCACTTATGTCCAGAAGGTTTTCAAGAGCTAATTAGTCATCCCAGTAGATTTACTTTTCGGGTCACATGAAAACGGGTTTGTTATCCAGCTGTAGACATCCTCAGAGTCAATATTGGGAAAATATTCGACAATGGTATTTTCTAAACCTTCCAAGTTAACGCAGGTAATGCGCGTAGTAGTATATTTATGCCGGTTCTGGAACCGGTGCAGCAGCGCTGCTACAGAAAAATGGTTTGAAATGGAGCAAGTGTGCGGATATTTGCAGAAGTTAAAATACATCTTTGGTTTTTTCTAGCAGGTCGAGATTTTTTTTATTGTCTATGTGTAGCAATTTGCATGAAAACCCTATAAATAAGCAAAGTAAATCGGATAAACAAAGTAAATCGAAGTTAACGCTAAGAAAAGTGATAAAATTTAATTTCTTAGCGGTAACGCGCAGTAGTATATTTATGCCGGTTCTGGCATAAGGTTTGCTGTTGCTCCGGTGCAGAACCGCTCTATGGTTTGCTGCTGCTCCGCCAAAAGATGTCGCCGTCGTAATCCAAGTTCACAACCCAGATAAAAGCCGCAAGATGTCGCTGATGACAAATCTGAGTCCAGAACCGGAACCGATCACAGGGTGTTCCGCTGATGGAAATCCAAGAAATCCGATACAAGGTGGTTTATATGATTAAAATTGGTAAGGTGGATTGGTATACATATATACATACGTATTCTCATACATAGATCTATATGCAAACGTACATACATGCATATGTTTATATGTACATATATAGATGCTCCACCCCTAGAAAAGTGTGTTAATAATGTTCACATAGTTAATTGCTAAGTATTTAATATGTATGTG
>NW_023458866.1:98209-99431 GCF_013731165.1 Rhagoletis pomonella | reverse complement strand
TCAAACTTGGAGTACTGAAATCTTGGCTCGAGAAAATGATAATTGCGGATCTTTGGCCTCCCAATGTAACTGTTCGCCCTTTTCGTCACATTCCGATCTTGGATGCCGGGAAAACGTAGATGTTTCTATTAATGTGAGCTCACAATCCAGTAACCATATTCGCATTTACTACGAAAATGTCTCGGGTATGCGAACGGAACCAAAAGCTGTATTCTCGATAATAGAGGTGGCGGTGTTCTTATTGCTACTAAGTGAAGCCTACGAGCATCGGTTCATTGTCTTGATAATAATGGCTCCCTTTTAGATCAATTATGCGTGCGCTTACGCAGTACATCGTCCGATGTATTTATTTGCTCCTCTTACATTCCGCCCAACAGTCATGCATCTTTGTACAAACGTCATGTTGACAATGCAACCTCACTTCACTCAAGAATTGGACATCACCAGTTATGTGTGCTTGGCGATTTTAACTTGAGCAATATTTCTTGGTCGAACTTAGATAACTTAGACTCTCTAGTTTCATCAAATGTATGTAGATCTGTCGAGCAATACTTGGTTGACAATTTCGCTAGCTTATGCAGCGTTTTTGCTGCATTTAAAATGCAACATTTAGCACTTTTGAACATATCTATCGCATTTAGCAAATGTACTTTACGCGAGTTCGAAATCGTATGCTTTTGACAAACAGCCGTGTTCCAGTCGCTTATTCAGATCCGTATCTATTACGATCAATTTGCACGCAGACGATAATGTGCAAAAACCCTACTGAAAAGGAAAAAATAAATTTTAAACCAAAAACTCAATATAAAAACTTGAATTGTTTTAACCATAACCGAACATTTGTTTGGTTATATATATACGCGAAAAAGCAATGTTGCCAATTTTTCTCATTAAACCATGTTCGAATCGTGGAAATTTTGGAAGATCACAGGGTTGCTTTTAGTATTTAGATTCTTAATGCAAAAATGGAGTTGCATTTGGGTGACGAATTTTGTATGGATAAATGTACATTTAGAGTAGCATTTAGACCTAAATGTGCTTTTCTGCGTAAGCAAAAACAGCCCATTAGATCTTTGTCAAGTTAATAGTTATTATCAGGGAACGGATTTTATGGAAATTGCCTTTTTTTCTGCTAAAGAGATACAATATATTTTTATTCGATTAAGAATGTCCATGACTTAGCTTTCCCTGATTCCATATATACACATTTGATGTTGCCTTT
>NW_023458866.1:91818-98109 GCF_013731165.1 Rhagoletis pomonella | reverse complement strand
TGAATCTTTGACTATTTTATCCTTTCGAGTTTCTAACTAATAAAACTTTAATCTGTATAGTTGTAGTAACATTGAACCGCAAGATGCATTTTGAAGTTTTCTGGCAGCATTTTCATTCGATTTTCGCGAAGAAAAGCCTTGAATGTACTAAATGTGCGCTCGACGTAAGTTGATACAAGTGGAGCAGAATTTAAATATGGAACGATTGAAACGTTCATATTATCAGAAATAAGAGCGTTTTTCTCGCTCTTGACAATTTTATCCACACCCCTTATTGTCCCCAAGCCTACGTTAGCTGAGAAAACGGCTTTGAATTTCTCCAACACCAATTTGGCAAGAGGTCTCTGCGCCTCTGTAAGCCGCATGGGCATGTGTATATTTTTTAATCTTAAAAAAAAAAAAATTGTAAATGCTATAATCGCTTTTTAAAGGTAGAAAAGGTAAAAAAGGCAAATATCTTAAAAAAGGCAAAAAAAAGGCAACATCAAATGTGTATATATGGAATCAGGAAAAGCTAAGTCATGGACATTCTTAATCGAATATATTGTAACTCTTTAGCAGAAAAAAAAGGCAATTTCCATAAAATCCGTTCCCTGATAATAACTATTAACTTGACAAAGATCTAATGGGCTGTTTTTGCTTACGCAGAAAAGCACATTTAGGTCTAAATGCTACTCTAAATGTACATTTATCCATACAAAATTCGTCACCCAAATGCAACTCCATTTTTGCATTAAGAATCTAAATACTAAAAGCAACCCTGTGATCTTCCAAAATTTCCACCATTCGAACATGGTTTAATGAGAAAAATTGGCAACATTGCTCTTTCGCGTATATATATAACCAAACAAATGTTCGGTTATGGTTAAAACAATTCAAGTTTTTATATTGATTTTTTGGTTTAAAATTGATTTTTTCCTTTTCAGTAGGGGTTTTTCACATTATCGTCTGCGTGAAAATTTATCGTAATAGATACGGATCTGAATAAGCGACTGGAACACGGCTGTTTGTCAAAAGCATACGATTTCGAACTCGCGTAAAGTACATTTGCTAAATGCGATAGATATGTTCAAAAGTGCTAAATGTTGCATTTTAAATGCAGCAAAAACGCTGCATGAGCTAGCGAAATTGTCAACTAAGTATTGCTCGACAGATCTACATACATTTGATGAAACTAGAGAGTCTAAGTTATCTAAGTTCGACCAAGAAATATTGCTCAAGTTAAAATCGCCAGGCACACATAACTGGTGATGTCGAATTCTTGAGTGAAGTGAGGTTGCATTGTCAACATGACGTTTGTACAAAGATGCATGACTGTTGGGCGGAATGTAAGAGGAGCAAATAAATACAACGGACGATGTACTGCGTAAGCGCACGCATAATTGATCTAAAAGGGAGCCATTATTATCAAGACAATGAACCGATGCTCGTAGGCTTCGCTTAGTAGCAATAAGAACACCGCCACCTCTATTATCGAGAATACAGCTTTTGGTTCCGTTCGCATACCAGAGACATTTTCGTAGTAAATGCGAATATGGTTACTGGGTTGTGAGCTCACATTAATAGAAACATCTACGTTTTCCCGGCATCCAAGATCGGAATGTGACGAAAAGGGCGAACAGTTACATTGGGAGGCCAAAGATTCGCAATTATCATTTTCTCGAGCCAAGATTTCAGTACTCCAAGTTTGAAATTTAAGTGCTTTAAAGAAGAGGAGTATCTTTTTTCACTAGACTGTAGTACGATAACATTTTCTTGTCTATGCCCGAATGTTTGGCAACATAATCAATAACGTCATCAGATTTAACAGTGAAAGCAAACGAAGAGATGTGAAGCCAGCTGGGGCGCGCCACAACATCCAGCTTAGCGGAAGTATTATTTCCAACAACACTACCTACATTCCTTTCTGTTTTTTTGCTACCGACTGTAAACCACTCCGAGATCTGTAAAACGGGCAAACTATTGTTCTTTGGCTCAACTTGCCCATCAGAGCCCATTGGAGACTGAGCCAAAGCAGTGTTGCTAGCACTGTTAGCGCTCGGTGGAAGAAAATCTGCAACCGGAACAGCCGAGAAACTGGAACAACTGTTCGATACGGCTGAATTAGTACCACGGGGAGAACCAGCATATCTGTTGAGTTTTTTTATCACGCATATCACTAACTGCAGCAGCGGCATTGGCACATGCAGATTTACCAATAGAAAGGGAAGTTATATTTGCGTACGTTTTTGCACTGGTAGAATCAGCAGGCGAAACATGAGAAGCAGAATCCCAACGGCGAGCAGAATTAGCATTGGAGTCGAAGACGATGATAATTTTTGATAAGCAATTTTGTTATTGGTAACAACAGAGCAAACGTTAGCGCGAAGATCTTTGATTTCGATCGTGAGCGTTGTAATTGCAGAGACAATCTCTTCGTAGTGAAGTTCACTCTTTAACGAGTGAAGCTCAGATTGCAAGCATTCGATTTTGTTGACCATACACTTCTTATCTTCGTCGAGTGCATTAATTAGCGAGACAGCGTGGGCATTTTCTGCCCTAAGAGTAACAATCTCTTTTAGCACTAAGTTTAGATTAATGTTATTGTTTTCATTTTCGAAAGACCCACTTGCTATACTAGTTAGTTGGTTAGGCGAGTTACTTGTAGGAATTTTGTTCCTTTGGAGGTTGTTATTGCGTTGGGCACCGACTTATTCGCTAGAGGAATTCGAAGCAATTGCATTAGTAGCAACAACACTTTCGTTAAGAATAGCAGGAGGAGGCGATTTTTCAAAACTTTTAAGATTTGCAACCCCACTACGCTTTATCCTATTTTTTCACGCTTTTTATGTTTAATTCCACTTATAGGCAGCAACTATTTGTAAATCACTATAACTTCAATGTGGTAAACATACCATGGCTTCAAGATCTAAATTTATATTCTTATTGCAAATTTTGGAAGAAGTGTCTGATCCAAAACATCTGAAAAATAAATAGGCACCACCGGACAAATTATCGCATAACCGACAGAAAGATTCAATGTGCGAGAGGGATACTAAGCTGTGGAAAGAGGTAACAATGACTGCGTGCCGAACTAATTCCAACAATGGATTCGTTGCCACAGATAACAAGCGGCTCAACAGGGCAATATTCCGTAGAAATCGGATTATCGATATTCTCAAATAAAGTAAATTTTCACTTATTTATGGCGAAAATGCTGGGGTAAGTGGCAGAAAGTGTGTAGTTAAGTTCGGTATTTAGAAAACGCCACTGTAAAAGAAACAAGTATAATACACTACTTAAAAGAGTATAAATGTCATTGTTTTAAACCTTTTACTATGGATATGAATTTAAAATAATAACTAATTTTTATCTTTTGCTACGATTTTTTATTTTTTATTACGATTTTTCTGGTCTTTTGCTACGCAATCGGTGTCGGGAGGTGCCAATATTGCAAGGCACATTAACAGGTAAGCCGGATTCACCGTTGTGTCCGGACACTTTTTGTTGGCAATTTTAATCGTTCCTTTCCCACTCTGTCTTAGGGCCGTTTGCACCATGTCTAGTTAACGCTAACTGGAGGTACATCTTTCAGTTAAGCACATCCACTGCTTTATCGATCACATGTTATATGATGGGTGTCGATAACATCGATAAAGATGTTTAACTGGGAGTTAGAATTAACTAGACATGGTGCAAACGGCCCTTACTGAGAGCGCGATGAGTTGATGATCAATTTCAATTTTATGCTGTTATTGTTGGTTGTACTGATCAATTAGGCTCATGTGCAAGAAAATTCTTTCTTCACTTTGCTGCCCCAGAAGATGTCGCCCGACGTTTCGCCAACCTCCTTGGCATCTTCTGGGGCGTTTGCTTTATTAAATATCAGCAAGAAACAAATATAAGGACGTTATTATTATAATATAATTTGTTGATATGTACACACAAAAACAAGGAACAATTTTTGTATTTAATGTGGGACAATTAGCAATTCTTAACATAATACTGGACTTTAAACACTTTTGAGAAAACATTGAAAAACTTACATTTGAAAAATAAACTATTGTACACTTAACACTTAAACTTTAAAATTTTTAAGCAGCTGAGCGTTTTGTGCTCAGCTAGGCGAACTCTCAGTGGTCGTTTCGTTGTGCCAATGTACACTTTCAGCATTCGTGTTCGCTCCCTTTGCATGCGATTTCATTTACCAGATTGTTTTGCTTTTATTGGGGATTTTGTTTTTGTGAATATTGAAGACAAGGTGTTGTTAGATTTGTATGCTAATATAATGTTCTGATTGCTGTTTATTTCGCATTCAAGTGGTTGATAGAACTTAGGTACGTATGTATGTGACACTGTGATACCGCTTTGTCTCACTCGTTGTTTTCGACTTCGTTGTTTTGTTGTGCTGGTTGTCCATTTCCCTTATTTTCTGTTTTAGTAAACTTTGTATTAGGTGGTGCGGGTAGTTGTTGTTGGTTAGAATTCTGCTTATTATATTAATGTTTGTGTCTCTAAATTGGGCGTGGCTTATTGCGAAAATAGTGGATAGAGGAAAAAGAGAAAAGCCAAGGTACACACTGGAGAGTTTAAGAATTTTGCAAAAAAGAAATGTAACAATAAACAAGAAAGAGGACTCTGACGACATCGCGGCTGCATACCTATTATGTTTATAGCCTTTTTAGTATTAGTTTGACAAATGTACCACAGGGTGATGGTATGAACGCTGCTTAAAAATTTTAAAGTATAAATGTTAAGTGTACAATAGTTTATTTTTCAAATATCAGTTTTTCAATGTTTTCTCAAAAGTGTTTAAAGCCCAGTATGATGTTAAAAATTATTTATTGTCCCAGATTAAATACAAAAATTGTTTCTTGTTTTTGTGTGTACAATTGTTTCGTGTACATATCAACAAATTATATTATAATAATAACATCCTTATATTTGTTTCTTGTCGATATTTAATAAAGAAAACGCTCCAGAAGATGCCAAGGAGGTTGGCGAAACGTCGGGCAGCAAAGTGAAGAAAGTATTTTCTTGCACATGAGCCCATTTTATCATTATAGCCTAGTACAACCAACAATAACAACATAAAATTGAAATTGATCATCAACTTATCGTTATTTTATTTCAAATCGGAAGGCCTGCCGAAGTATTCCCTTAATTTATATCAACAATAAACACTCAGAAACATGAAGGATTATTACAAGCACATGAAATACAGACACGGAGGGCATATTTGCATGTACCTAAAACACTACAGCAAACAAAAACAAAAACTGGCAAAATAGATAACACAACTAAATTTCTTATTGGAATGTAGACGATATGAACTAACACCCAACTACCTGACAAACGCAACAAAAAACATAAATATAAATACCACATCTCAGAAGATAAAAGCAAAAGTAGAAAAAACAAAACGAATGTTTCTGAAGAAAATATTAAACCTAGAGATCACACAAACAAACATGAACATTAGAAATACCAAAATCCACATTCTTCACGCAAAACAGCAACTACATCACAGTATAAGCGAATTGGAACTGAATTCCTTTTTCTGCAAACAAAATAGCTTAAGGGCCGGTTGTTCAATGTCTGATTAGCACTAATCAGAGGTAGAAGCCCCGGTTAAGTACAATGACTGCTTTATCGATCACATGATGTCGAAAACGTCGACAATGATGTTTAACCGGCAAGTAGTGATAACCACACATTGAACAACCGGCCCTAAGCCAGAGAATAATGGAAGAGCGGAAGAAAGTACATTCGTCAAAACTATAAAAATTAAAGCACCAACAACTAAGAAAATTAGGAATTAATAAAAACAACGATTGGTTCGTAAACAAAACGAGTATTGAATTTCCTGAAGAGACCAAATGGCTATTATCCCTAGGAAGAAAATTTGTTATACCCACAACTAAAACTAGTCTCAAACCGGTCCAAATTATAGCGGAAATGGAAGAGATAATACAATCAATTGAAGATAATAGAGCCAAAGAAGTAGCAAGACGCAAACTAAGTAACCGAATCATCCAATTCAAACGCAACATTAAACATAACGCATCCGAAAGATTTATTTTAGAAACTTTCAATAGAACTAAAACGCTCTTAAAACGATATAAAGACGAAATAGTAGTTACTGATGCCGACAAGGGAATAAAACTGTGATATTGTACAAAGCGGACTATACAGAGAAGATGAAACAACTACTTGACGACAAAAATACATATAAAACAATGAGAAATGACCCAACGACCACACTTCAGAGGAAAAACAATGCCTTAGTTGACCACTTGTACAAAAACAAAA
>NW_023458866.1:89838-91718 GCF_013731165.1 Rhagoletis pomonella | reverse complement strand
GACAAGGGAAATAAAACTGTGATATTGTACAAAGCGGACTATACAGAAAAGATGAAACAACTACTTGACGACAAAAATACATATAAAACAATGAGAAATGACCCAACGACCACACTTCAGAGGAAAAACAATGCCTTAGTTGACGACTTGTACAAAAACAAAATTATTGCATTCAAAGAGAAAAGACAATTAACATGCACCGCTGCGACTGCGTCTAGACTTTATGGGTTGCCAAAGATACACAAACCGGACTTGCCTTTACGGCCAATTTCTTCGTCAGTGAATGTCCCGTGTTACAGTTTGTCTAAGTATGTAGGTAATATTCTCAGAACCTTGTCATGGAAAAATACAACATAAAAAATGCATTCCCACTGAAAGAAAAACTCGAAATTATTCAGTTAGAAGAGGAGGATTTATTGGTGTTCTTCGACGTGATAACCCGCTTAATCAACATTCCGACACATTTAGCTATTAAAATCATCCTAGAAAAGTCAAACGAGATTCAACCAAACACAAAAATACCGAAAAATAAGTTCCACAACATTTTGAATTTCTGTCTGAAAGAGAATAATTATTTCACATGCGACGGAAATTTCTATGCCCAGACTTTTGGGATGCCGATGGGAAATCCCCTCTCGCCAACGATTGCAGACTAACCCCCTTATTCTAGAACCCGAATTTTCGTATCTCGTAAAACGAGAAATCCACATGCTGCAACCCTTGCGGAAACATGTGCAGCATTGCCCGCTATCAGTTGTTTTTCGAAGATAGCTGAATGAAGGGAAACAAAGTGGAAAGGAGTAAAAAAAAAACACTTATCATGTGCTTATTTATTGTAAAATCGGTTAATTTTACATATTTTGAGGAAAATTATGGATTCTGATGCATTTGCAGTTATAGCAACAGAGTAAGAGGGCGCTATGGCAATGGATTCACAAAGGTATGCTGAGTTGTCGGGCATAGTAACCATGGGCGCATCTATGTCAGCTTCTGGTTGAATTGTTGAACCACAAGCCAGAACTCCTCCTATGCCTGAAGAACTGGTTCGCAATCCAGTTAGTGCAATAACAGCTTCTTCCAAGCCATTGAAAACATGCATTTTGTTAGGTCCACTACCTGTTGCGCTTGCTTCTGCCTTCGGCCGCGCTTAGGGATTAAAACTCTTACTAAGTAGAATTCTCCTTTCTGTGTTGCCGGAGAAGAGGCACTTCCGCATGTCAAAGGTGTACAATATTTCTTGTGCATATCACAGTATTTTCGCGCAGAACCCACATCGAAATTTGCAAAAAAGTGCATAGTGCAAACCAAATTTATTCATTATTTTGTTTTAAATAAAAGTTTAATCCTTTGATTACACGTGTATGTAAAAGTTTTTGGATTCCGGTTATGCGTTTGGACACAACAACCGAAAATCGTTTTACAAATAACTAAACCGGTCCCAAGTTTCTCGATAAGGGGTGACAAAGATTCTTGCTTGCTCGTTTATATAAAGTAGTGGATAAAAATAAACGTATATGCGAAAGGCAAATTTATCTGTTTAAATAAACACCACTAATATTTCCTGCAAACACACATAGATTTACATCTTTTATCTCACCTCCGACACAGAATTTTTTTCGAACAAAATTACACAAAAAAGCTTACTCGTTCGTTTTTGGGCATGCCACTGTTACGAATTTCGAAAGTTCGAAGATACGATTCGGATTGCAGCATACCATTTCTACGATTCGTAGCAAAATCCGAATACGAAAGTGTTGCAGAATAGGGTTGATAGTTATGGACAATTTATTGGACAATACCGTGATGGAGCTAAAGAAATAATATTAATATTGACATTAAATTTATGGTTAAATATGTGGACGACATTTTTGCTATTGTTA
>NW_023458866.1:87383-89738 GCF_013731165.1 Rhagoletis pomonella | reverse complement strand
AACATGTGTTAGCTAGTGGTCATACAGCTGATCTGACCAAGGGAAAAAAGATAAAAAAACAAGATACACACTGGAGAGTTTAAGAATTTTGCAAAAAAGAAATGTAACAATAAACAAGAAAGAGGACACTGACGACATCGCGGCTGCATACTTGTTATGTTTATAGCCTTTTTAGTATTAGTTTGACAAATATACCACAGGGTGATGGTATGAACGCTGTTTAAAAATTTTAAAGTTTAAATGTTAAGTGTACAATAGTTTATTTTTCAAATGTAAGTTTTTCAATGTTTTCTCAAAAGTGTTTAAAGTCCAGTATGATGTTAAAAATTGCTAATTGTCCCAGATCAAATACAAAAATTGTTCCTTGATTTTGTGTGTACGATTGTTTCGTGTACATATGAACAAATTATATTATAATAATAACGTCCTTATTTTTGTTTCTTGTTGATATTTAATAAAGAAAACGCACCAGAAGATGCCACCAGATGGCGAAACGTCGGGCAGCAAAGGGAAGAAAGACTTTTCTTGCACATGAGCCTATTTGATCATTATAGACTAGTACAACCAACAATAACAAATTGATTTTGATTTTATGTTCGAACGACTTGATGATTCGGATTGCCGCGTTTCTTTTTGTTCTGCGTTTGCAGCGAATTGCATGCGGCAACACCCTAGTGAATCGAAAGAAATTTATGGGGGACGTTCCCGTGATGGTTTTGACATTCTGCCTTTTGATCTCTTTCTTTTACACGTGTGCACACATAAATTTAAAATTTAAATCAGGATTGATCCCTTTTTGTACTAAAGTACTATGTAAAATAAATGTAATTATCATTTATTTAACAATTGAAATAAATTCACAGATATTTCAAGCGACAATCAAATATAAGCGTTTTGAGAATTTGGGCGTGGGATCACTCACAGAATCCGTAACAATTTTGAAATATTTTATTGTGCTTGCATATTAATTCGCAAAATGCTAAAGGCTAAGACTACCGAAGGTTATAGCTGTAAGATCTGCAGCAAAGCTGATGATTCACAGATGGTTTGCTGTGACGAGTGCGACACATAGTCCAATTTTCGGTGCGTTGGTGTAACAGCTTCGATCGAGAACATGGACTGGCGCTGTGCGGAGTGCTGCACTCCGTCGCGCAACACTGTGGCAGGGCTGGAGAAAGGCCAAGAGGGCACTTGCGATGGCCCTGCTAAGAATCCAATTGCACAAGGTAATAGCGGAGCACATGCCCATAACGCCGTGGACGGCGATGCCGACACATGCACACCAGGTGCCCCCCGCAGTATTGCCAGCGGTAAGTCAGCCAAGATGTGACGACAACGTGCCGAAGCCGCACTTCTTGAAGAAGAGCTACAAATCCTTCGTAAAAGAGAAGTGTTCAGTGATGTTGCAGAGCTGTGTCACTCGTGCCTAACCTCTGGTGGGGGGAAACGAGTGATAGACACGGGATTAGCTGAAATTACTCTTATTTTGAGATTCTCTACCCCTTACCGCTGGTGGGGGGAAGTAGAGTCAAATAAAATAAGAGGTTAGTTTTTTAGATGTTAAATGCTTTACCCCTTACCACTGGTGGGGGGAAGTAAAGCATAAAAAAGGTTAGGTGGAAAAAGAAGATAGATGTTGTTAGGTGAGACTCCGAATCGAATCCGATTATTTTATTTCAAATTTCCTTTTTATATACAGTTCTCATGTCTAATCTTCTTAACTAACTATTTATGTATGTGTATATGTACATGTATGTGTGTGTGTGTTTATATATTTACATTAGATAAGAGACCAACGTATTGATCCTCTATTTTGGCTGTGCGCATCTGCTAGATGTGATGCGTTTTCTATTGCTACATGTGTGAATTGACATTTCACATCATGCATATGTTTGTATGTGTGTACAAATATTCTGAGTTTGCTGTGATCGTTTATCTGCAGATTGTAATTTTATGGTTTCTGTGTATTTTTCATGAGTAAATAGGTAATCTGATATTGCCCTGCGACTTGTGTGTACATTTTTTTTATATTTTCTTTGTGCACTCAAAAGATTATAAATCTTTACACGCGTTCAATTTTATGTTTGTGCGTTTTTAGAACCTTGGCAAATACCCATGTTGGAAGATATTTGAACATACTGCCGAGGGCAAGAAATATAAATGTGCTGTCTTCGATTGTTAATAAGTGGACTGTATGTGTATATATTTTATTCATTTATGAACATTCTGCTGACGGCTAGGCATATTTATAGTAATTCTACTCGCATCACTCGACTTACATTTATAGCGAAAATAGACTACTAGCAAGCAACTATTACTAATATTAAAGAAAGGTGGCCGCTGTGATGTCTTAAA
>NW_023458866.1:78132-87283 GCF_013731165.1 Rhagoletis pomonella | reverse complement strand
TATTTTGCAATAGGTGCATTTTTTAGTTGACTGCTTTCCGTTAAGCGATATGTGATTAGTCGTGAATGTTTGATGCTTGCGATTTTTGTACACGCGTTCTTTTTACGCTATTGTTTTTAATGTTTGGAAGTGTTGCTCCAAAAAATTTAGAATATCAGACAACTTCTGAACTTCTCTGGTTTTTCTTATTGTTTGCTCATATAACTTGAGCCCTTCTTTGTCTAGCTTCCGAACTATAACTTGAGCAATAAATGGATCAGATTCCTCTATTGGAAAGTTCAATGATTTTATAGCGTTAATGCAAATCAAATCCCGAAGCCGTTGCATTTTTTCGGCGCTTGATATCTGCTGATTCTTGTGAACCATGTCTTGAAATATGTTGTAAAAGTTTACCCATTCTTTTGTTTCACCGTAGAAAGTCGGAATTTTTAGCCTCTCCAGTTCTAAGTTAGAGCGATAGCTTACTTTAGGCTCATCCTTTATTAAACTTCTTTGTAACAGCGATGTTTTATGGAAGTATTCATTTAGGATTTGACAGCGGAGTCCTTCTACTTCTAGATTATGATATCTGCTCAGCTCGTTGCTGTACCAACTCTGTACATCCCTAAATAATATTTCCCAATACTTGAGGTGATTTTCAACGATTATATCGTCAAACTCACAGTCTTCCATTTTCTCCCTTAGATCTTCAACTTTCCTTTTAAAAATGGTTATTTTGTCATCCTCTTCATATTAAAATTCTTCAACTTGTTTCACTATTTGGATTACTGGCGGAAGTGCTTCCTTTGATGACACTGAATGCTCTTCCGAAATGCTTTTTTTTAACTCGTGGACTAATTCTTCAATTTTGGTTATCGTATCGTTGTAGTTATTATTTCTGAAATAGTCTTCTTCTCCAATGCCATCTGCCATTAGCTTCTCATGATTGGCATCGTACTCTTTTTGCAGCTTTCCAAGGGATTTGATGGTTTCCTCAATCTTCGATTTCCGCTGTGGTTTGCGTTGCCTATTTGTATAACTTTTCCAGTTATATCAGATTGGCTCTCAAGAACCTTCCTTCTGTTTATTCCCATGACTGCTTGTTGTACCTATTGCGGTCTTGTTCTCCAAAGGGATCGTTGGAGGTAATTGATTGGTCGCCTAGTTGACCTTGCTGTGCCTCTACTCACAGCAGATGTGTATCCCTTTGAATCGCAAATAATGAACACTGCGTATACTCTCTTGTTATCACGACTTGTGTGTATCAATTTTATATATGCGGAAATCTGGTCCCGTCTTACTACCTACAGCTTTCAGAAAATTTCTTTCCGACGTTTATTTGCCTACCTATGAGAAGTGTAGGGCTTTTTGTTTTGCCTGTATTTTTATTAATAACAGGGCTTTTTTTTGTGCCTATACAATCATAGGGCTTTTTTTACAATGCGTCAAGTCTCTTGCTGTGACGGCTTATATATATGTGTGGACCAAATGTCCTTTGCCTATACAAATTATAGGGCTTTTTAATTATGCGGGAAATCTATGTCCCGGCTTTTAGTGCCGCTTAGCTCAATTTAAAGGCTCGATCGACCACTATGTTCAGTGATGTTGCAGAGCTGCAGACACTGCATTAGCTGAAATTACTCTTATTTTGAGATTCTCTACCCCTTACCGCTGGTGGCGGGAAGTAGAGTCAAATAAAATAAGACGTTAGTTTTTTAGATGTTAAATGCTTTACCCCTTACCTCTGGTGGGGGGAAGTAAAGCATAAAAAAGATTAGGTGGAAAAAGAAGATAGATGTTGTTAGGTGAGACTCCGAATCGAATCTGATTATTTTATTTCAAATTTCCTTTTTATATACAATTTTTATCTCTAATCTTCTTAACTAACTATTTATGTATGTGTATATGTACATGTATGTGTGTGTGTTTGTATATTTACATTAGATAAGAGACCAACGTACTGATCCTCTATTTTGGCTGTGCGCATCTGCTAGATGTGATGCGTTTTCTATTGCTGCATGTGAATTGACATTTCACATCATGCATATATTTGTATGTGTGTACAATTATTTTGAGTTTGATGTGATCGTTTATCTGCAGATTGTAATTTTATGGTTTCTGTGTATTTTTCATTAGTAAATAGGTAATCTGATATTTCCCTGCGACTTGTGTGGCAGGGCATCTATTTCCTGCATGTAAATTAGTGGTGTATGCATTTGTATGTATGTATTGGTGTAAGTGTACATTTTTTTTATATTTTCTTTGTGCACTCAAAAGATTAGAAATCTTTACACGCGTTCAATTTTATGTTTGTGCGTTTTTAGAACCTTGGCAAATACACATGTTCAAAGATATTTGAACAAGAAGCGTTAATTGAAAGGCGCAGAAAACTTCTACAAAACCTCGAAACTGAAGACGAATGTTCCGAGCTGGACGAGGGTTTGGACTCAACCGCGGTGCAAAAGTGGCTTAATGCAACTGGGCTTACCTTGCCCAACTCTGCGTCACCGAAAACACCGCATCACGGTAACAAGACTCCAGCCGCGCAACCAGCCGGTCCCTCGGTCTCTCTCTCTCAGCCAAAAGAAGTATCCGACGACGGGAATTTCAAGCACCAGATCCAGTCACTGCTGGAAAAGGTTTCGATGCTGGAGCAAAGGGTACACAACACGGCCGTTCCTGCAACCGCCGCAACATTTATACCTATATTGGAACCCAAATGCTCGTCATCACCGACGGATCCTAAGGCAACTACCGAAAACGTCCCGATGTCATCACTCTGTCTCACCAAGAATCAGATTGCTGCGCGCACTAGTGTTGGTAAAGACTTACCTAAGTTTAACGGCAAACCTGAGGACTGGCCTTTATTCCTGGCCGCTTACCAGCAAACTACTGAACTATGCGGGCTCTCAGAGGGTGAAAATCTTTTACGTTTACGACACGCTCTAGAGGGAGCCGCTCGGGATGCGGTCAGGAACTTACTCTTACACACTTCATGCGTATCGCAAATAATCGACACGCTAAGAATGAAGTTTGGGCGCCCCGAACTTATTATCGCTGTACTCGTGACACGAATCCGGGAAATGCCAGTCGGAAAGGAGATTCGTCTTGAGGCCTTAGTCGACTTAGCCTTAGAGGTACAAAATGTTTGCGCAACAATGAAAGCTTCGAATATGCTGTGCCATCTCAACAACCCCGAACTGGAGCAAAAGCTAGTGAACAAGTTGCCCGGATTTCTTGCAGCCTTTTGGGGTATGCACAAGTTGCAGCTATCCTCCTGCAATCTCGAGAACTTCGCGGACTGGCTATTTCAACTCCCCCAAGGAACGAATAGTGTACTGGTGCCGTCCGTGTCTACAAAACCATCCACCAAACGTGGATACTTAAATGCTTACGCTGGCGATGTCAGAGCTGGGAAACACAGCTCGTGCTTCATATGTCATGGAAAGTGTAGTACTACGGGAAATTGCAACAAATTTAGGGCTGCGGATAGAGCGGAGCGGTGGAACTTAGTGCGCCTAAGTAATTTGTGCCGTCGCTGCTTAGAGTTACACCCTCGTCTTCAATGCCCGTCCGATGCCGTATGCGGGATAGATGGTTGCGTTTCCATACACCATCCCTTACTGCACAAACAGCAGAACAATCCAGTTAGCTCACCACTGGTTAGCTCCACGCTAAACACTCATAGCTGCGACACGGAATCAATTTTATTTCGGGTGCTACCGGTAACACTTTACGGTAAGAACATAAAGATTAAAACATACGCGTTCTTCGATGACGGTACAGCATTGTGCCTGAGGTGGACGGCGAACACCCACCGTTATGAGGACGACTCCCAGGTTCTCGAGTTGGATATATCAGGGTTCAACGAGAAAAAACGTTTCACTTTAACGAACGTGCATACAGTAAAAAGACTTGAGCTTCCAATGCAGTCTATCGATGCCAGTAAGCTTCAAACCAAGTACGCACACCTGCGAGGCCTTCCGTTGTCCTCCTACGTGGATGCCATGCCGAAGCTATTAATAGGTCTGAACAACAGTCGCCTGGGTCTAAGTCTTCGATCACGCGAAGGGTCTGACAATGAACCAGTAGCAGAAAAAACACGCCTGGGATGGACACTGAAGGGTGTCCTGGCAACGCAAAGACGAAACTCCGGCTGCCATGCATTTCATGCTTGCGATTGTGATACCGCAGCAATCGCCGAGTTACTACAAACCATTAAGGAGTACGTTCTTTTGGATAATCTGGAAGTCGTTGGAAAGGCTGGCGATCTGATATCCAAGGAAGACAAGCACGCAGTTGAGCAACTCAATTCTACTACCCGGCTTGTTGAAGGTCGCTTTGAAACCGGATTAATCTGGAAATAGCAAACGACGTGCTTCCCGACAGTCTACCGTTGGCCATGCGAAGAGCGCAGTGTCTCCAGAGAAAGCTTACGCGTGACCCAGAACTCGCCCATATTTTGTCATCCAAAATCGCAGATTATGTCGCTAAAGGATATGCTAGGGAACAGCCAGACGAGTCGCTGTTAGAAAAGGGGTGTTGGTACCTGCCCATATTCCCAGTACGTAATCTGAACAAACCACAAAAGCTTCGCATAGTCTGGGACGCTGCCGCCAAAACCAGGGGTATATCTCTAAATTCAATGCTCTTAAAAGGACCGGACCAATTGACCTATCTACTATCTGTTCTAAGAAGATTCCGACAACGAGCAATAGCATTGAGTGGAGTTATAGAAGAAATGTTCCACCAGGCCCGCATCAGATGTGAGGATCAAAACTATCAGCGTTTTGTGTGGTTTGCACCCGGCGCCGCTGAACCATCAGTTTTCACGATGACCGTCATGACGTTCGGAGCCACCTGCCCACCTAGCAGTGCTCAGGACATAAAGAATCTGAATGCAGAGGAGTTCCGGAACCGCTTTCCGAAAGCCGTCGAGTGTATCGTCGACAACCACTATGTTGATGATATGCTTGATAGCGTGGACACAGTAGGTGAAGCTGTCAAACTTGCCAGAGATGTCAAGTTCATTCATAGGGAAGGTGGTTTCCATATCAGAAACTGGCGGTCGAACTCCGAGTCAGTCGTGCAAGCACTGCACGTTGGTGCAAATGAGCTTGAGTCCCGATCCAGAGATACCAGCTGAGAAGGTTCTGGGCCTTTGGTGGCTCACCAGAGAGGATTGTTTTACATTTCGTGTGTCTCCGTATCACAAGCATGGGGCTCTTCTGCGCAATCACCATTGCCCTGCCAAGAGAGAAGTATTGAGTATTATCATGAGTATATTCGATCCGTTGGGGCTACTTAGTTTTTACATCGTATACACCAAGATATTATTCCAGAAGATTTGGCGCTCAGGTTGTGGCTGGGACGACAACATTCACGATGACTATAACTCCGACTGGCAGAGATGGGTTCGCCTACTTCCTGAGGTGGAGGCCGTAAGGATACCACGATGCTATTTCAAAGATCTGAGCCACGAGTCCGAGCTGGAAATGCACGCCTTTGTTGACGCCAGTGCATGTGCCTACGCGGCCACATGCTACCTACGTCATTCCATTGGAAGTCTCATCAATTGCAGGCTGGTTGGAAGTAAAGCGAAAGTAGCACCGTTGAAGATGCTTTCGGTTCCACGACTCGAGCTGCAGGCTGCTGTCCTAGGAGCTAGACTAGCTGCGGGGGCACGCTCTTCGTATACGCTAAACATTCGACTACAAACGTATTGGACCGACTCCCGCACTGTGCTGGCGTGGTTTCGTGCTGACCACCGTCGCTACTCACCATTCGTGGCATTTAGGGTGAGCGAAATCTTGGAACTAACGGAAATGTTAGACTGGAGATGGGTTCCTTCAGCGGAAAACATTGCAGACGACGCCACGAAGTGGCAAACCACGCCTAACATGTCGAGTCAAAACCGATGGTTTAATGGACCACAGTTCCTATTTCTTGATCCTAAATTCTGGCCTATCGACAGCGACAGCGAGAGCGATAGACCTTGGTGGTGCATGAACGCTTTTCGCAGTGGACTCGTCTCCTGCGAACAATTGCGACTGTCGTACTGAGTCTCCGTAGGTGGAAGATGTACAGCAAAGGTATACGAACACCCTGTCACCGGGTGGAACAAGAAGACCTTGATAGTGCCGAAAAAATACTTTGGAGAGAAGCCCAATAGGACGCATTCGCTGACGAAATCGCTCTGCTTGCGAACGGGAAACCACTAAACCGGTCAAGTTCTATCTACAAACTTTGACCATACCTGGATGAGCGATCATTGCTTCGGCTCGGTGGCAGATTCAATTTGCCCGGATGCCAGGACCAAGTTATATTGCCAAGATGCCACAACATAACTCGACTGCTGGTTTTAGACTACCACTGTTGTGAACGAGATACGCCAGAAGTTCTGGATTCCCCGACTACGCGCCGTGGTCAAAAGGGTTCGCCATGAGTGCCAGATCTTTCGACTCCACAATGCGTCCCCACGACCACCAAAGATGGTAACTTGTTAACCTGTCTGCGGCCCGAGTTACTCCCTTTGTCCGGCCATTTTCATACGTGGGGGTTGACTATTTTGGACCATTGTTGGTATCCGTACGCAGGAGCACGGAGAAGAGGTACGGCGTGCTCTTTACTTGCCTGACAACGAGAGCGGTTCACTTGGAGACAGCGTACTCCGATTCGTGTATCCTGGCCATTCGGAGTTTTATGGCCAGACGTGGCGTCCCACGTGAATTTTGGAGTGATAACGCCACCAATTTCAAGGCCACACAGCGAGAACTCAGTGCTTTCTTTAACGAAATGGACAAGGACAAGCTTGTACGCGCCTTTACGAGCTCTTCAATGAAGTGGATGTTCATACCACCGGCATCGCCACACATGGGTGGCGCCTGGGAAAGGCTAGTCCGGTCGGTAAAAGACGTCCTTTCGAAGATACTACAATCGCAACGACCGTCTGACGAGATATTGCGAGGTGCCTTAATGGAAGTCGAATCCATCGTCAACTCCCGACCACTGACTTACATACCGCTGGATTACTATGAAGACGAGGCTCTCACACTAAATCACTTCTTGATTGGCAGCTCCAGCGGAATGAAGCCCTTCATAGAGTTTGTTGATGAAGCAGTTCAAATGCGAAGGCGTTGGAGATGTGCTCAGCAACTGGCGGTTGCATTCTGGAGACGTTGGGTGCGCGAATATCTGCCCGTAATAACTCGGTGAACAAAGTGGTTCGAAAAGGTAAAGCCCATTGAAGGAGGGGACGTCGTCTGCCTAGTGGACCCGAACGGTCCGAGAAGCTGCTGGCCCAAAGGGCGGGTGATCTCTGTTAGAGTAGGCTCTGACCAACAATGAGGAGCGCTTTGGTGAAGACTGGAGCTGGTATATACGAGCGACCGGCCACGAGACTTGCCGTGCTTTCCGTGGGTGTACCGGTGGACGGGATAGATCCGAAGGATATATCAGAGGGGAATGCTAGAAAAGATACGGCAACACTCTAGTGAATCGAAAATAATTTATGGGGGACGTTTCCGTGATGGTTTTGACATTCTGCCTTTTGATCTCTTTCTTTTACACGTGTACACACATAAATTTAAAGTTTAAATCAGGATTGATCCCTTTTTGTACTAAAGTAAGTACGATATAAAACAAATGTAACTATCATTTATTGAACAATTGAAATAAATTCACAGATATTTCAAGCGACAATCAAATATAAGCTTTTCATTTGTGCTTACATTTCATTCTGTTTTGACATTCTAGGTTTCTCAAGCGACAACAAAATACATGGCAGGCTTGTGTTTGCTCTACTGCTATTACCTGGGATAATGTATGGCGCCAGTCACATGTTCAATATTTACTGCGATATTTAGATCGCGATCCAAATTGATGGATTTGAAAACATAATTTTAGTTCTTTAAAGATAATTATCACATCTGCTGGAAAGCGTTTCTTAACCCAAAAAATAGTAGAAAGTAGCAGCTATTTCTCGTCCTTACGCTCTCCTTTTTTCTCCATGTCAAAATGAATAAACATCTGTTGAGCCTTTAACTCCAGTTTATGTGCCATTTTGGAGTTAAACGTTAAACACTACGCATAAACTCAGAGTTTGCCATACAAATAATTTTGGTTTAACTCGCCTCAATCGCCACTTTTATTTGGAGCTAAACCGAATGGAAACCTTTTTTTACCGAATTTCGTTTGTGTCTTTAATAATCCAAACCTGCAACCAATTTGCCGACAGTTACTCCCCTGCAAAAATCCAATGACCGAGTCTCTAACACATGTGCAAAAATTTTTACTATCACAAATACACGTACAATGCATGTGATGTGTTTCTCAAAAGAGAATAAACAATATCAACCTCTCTTATTTTCATTGTATATCGTATTCACTCACACATGTGTATTGTATAGGAATGTTGGAATAACGACAATTTTTAGAAGAAGAAGAATTGTACAAAGCAGACAAAACAGTGTTGCCGAATTCTCAAATCAAGTAATTTAATGTGCATATTCTTCGCACTCTTTATTTTGTTTGGTTATTTAGTTATGTCCATAGTTAGAAATCGACTAAAATTAATTTTCTAATTTAAAATAAAATTTTCTTAGATATACAGGGTGTCCCAGAAGTAACGTGCCAAACTTTAGGGGAAGGTAGGTGGGGGGGGTGAGCTCCCTGATAAACAAAAAATTTTCAGGTAAAAGTGTCACCGTTTTTGAAATATTTACATTTTTTCGAATTTAAAAAAAATCGTGCCTTTTCATGTATTTTCTTTAACTGCAACTACAAACCGGGCAATACTTAGTAGATTTTTTATGTAAAATACTTCCAGATAGTTGCCTCTCCATACTCAAATGCAATGTAGTTAAAATATATTAAGGAACCATCATAAAATTAGGACTATTTCTGGATTTTTAACTTTTTGATATGTTCTTCCCCAACTTTGACTATCTCGGGTGAAAAAAAAAATGTACTGAGCTATAACTTTGCATTACATAAAAAAATTGCTCATTTCATAAAGATTTCAGAAAGGTGCCACACTTACTGTTTTGAATAGAAAAAAAAGTTATAGCCGCTGTTGTGGGTAAAGGACTGAGACACGCTAGAATGTATTTAATAGATTTAAATTTAATTTGCTCTTGTTACCGTCAAATGACATGCTAAATAGTACAAAGGT
>NW_023458866.1:75299-78032 GCF_013731165.1 Rhagoletis pomonella | reverse complement strand
AACGTCTAACAACGTAATTGTTGGAGATTTTAATATCAATATGAACAAAGTATCGACACACAGTGTGAAATTGAATGAGTTGTTTAATTCCATTTCCATGCACCAACTTGTAGATTTCAATACCCGAATAGCAGAGGCATCTGAGACAAAGATTGATCTCCTATATTCAAATGTGAAAAATATTGCATGTAAGAGGCTTGATCGACACAAAATATCATGAAACAATAATGTTTAATATTAATATAGGAAATCAAATCCCTCTCAGAGTGGTATCAGAAATAGTTTCTTGGGAACGGTATAGTTGTGATAGCTTAATTGATCTACTCAGATGTTACGATTTTTCCATATTTGATCAACTTGATTTAGAGGAAATGGTAGCATTTCTAAATCTATGCTTGCTTAACAGTCTGCAACAATTAACGTTTGTGAAACAAATAAACATTAAAATAAAGAATAAGTGGTATGACTACGAACTGACACAACTAAATAAAAGAAAGTCAGAGGCATACAATTTAGCAAAAGCATCACACCAATGGTCAGACTACTACAGCATTAAAAAAGAATACAAAAAAATGATAAAACTGAAAAAAATTAAATATATGGAGAATAAAATTATAACTAACCAGTCCGATAGCAAGTTAATGTGGAAATATTTAAAACAGACGGTTTGCTATGATGGTATAAAATATGATATTACATTATTACATCATGGTGGTCAATATATTGAAGATAAACATCAAATAGCAGAGGTCTTAAATACTTACTTTGTTGAAAGCATAGTGGAAATAAATAATAATATTGAAAATATAGAATATAGTGATAACTTCTATTATAACATCGATAGCACATTTAAATTTAACGAAATAACTACTGATGACATAGTGCGAATTGTCAAGAAATTTAAATATAAAATTGGTGGGAAAAAATTATTATCAGAAGGAGTAATAAAAGACTCTTTAATATACTTGGGGTATTTTTATTCAATTATGATCAACAAAAGTATAACAGATGGTATCGTACCTGATGAATGGAAAGGTTCCACAGTGGTTCCAGTCAAAAAAATTAAAAACACAGTTAAAGCTGAAGAACTTCGACCGATCAATACTCTACCAAATCTGGAGAAAATATTAGAAACAGTGGTAAAAAACCAGCTCATGGAGTATATTGAAGATAAAAATATATTAATTAAAGAGCAGTCAGGGTTTCGAGCTAAACATTCGTGTGAAACGACACTTAACTGGGTTATTTCTCAATGGAAAGAAGACATGAGAAGTAAACAAGTAATACTGGCAGTTTTTATTGACTTGAAAAGAGCTTTTGAAACCATTGATCGAAAACTAATGATTTTCAAGTTGAAACAAATTGGTATTAAAGAGGTAGAACTGAAGTGGTTTGAGAGCTTCTTAACTAATAGAAAGCAACACACAGTTATAGGAGAAGTATTGTCTAAGGATATACCGGTAGATATTGGACTTCCACAGTGTTCAGTACTAGCACCAATTCTTTTCAATATCTACATCAACGATATTTTATCATCAATCAGGTATTGTATGATAAGACTGTTTGCTGATGATGCACTGTTGACTATAAGTGAAGACGATTTGGACACAGCAACTCATAAAATGCAAAAAGACTTAGACTCACTATATGTCTGGTTATGCAAAAATAAGCTAATGTTAAACGTAAAAAAGACCAATTATATGATAATCTCTTCAGCAAATAAAACTAGATTAGGGCGACACGATTTACATGTTAGGGATGAAAAATTTACAGAGGTTACTACAATTAAATATCTTGGTGTTTTAATTGATAATAAATTAAAATTTCATGATAACATTGAGTATACCGTCAACAAAGCGTCGAAAAAAATTGGATTTATGAAAAGGACATGTAAACATCTAAGTAGAAGATATAAAATTATGGTTTACAGATCAATTATTGAGCCACATTTTATATACTGCCCCACTATCCTGTTTATAACGCCTGAGTCGTATATAGAGAGACTACAAAAAATGCAAAATAGAGCTATGAGGCACATACTTAACGCCCGATACGATACCAGCATTTCATCAATGCTGAACAATTTAAACTGGTTAAATGTGAAACAACTAATCTTTTTCCATACAATGAAGTTTATTTATAATATAAAGAATGGAACCCTTCCGAAATACTTGAGTGATAACTTTAGATACAGCAGTCACACTCACACCTATGAAACCAGAGTCAGGGATAACTTTAAACTTCCATTTTGCCAGACGGAAAATCAAAAGAGAGATTTGTACTATAAATACGGTGACCATAAATATGGATTCAAAATGAAGGACAATTTTTCCAAAATATGCCTACATATACTTACTTAGTATAAAAATATCAAAAGAGCATTTATGATTCTAAATTCTTAATACATTTTAAACTTAAAAAAACGAATCACGTTTTCTTCATCGATATTAATCTTTTTTTACGTGAATATTTATAAAAGTATAGTAAAACATATTATAATTACAATAGCTTATACGAAAATTGAAAATCTTTAAAAGATTATTTTATAGGCAAATTTTGAGTCGTTCAAAACGAAAAAAATAACTTTTTTTGTTTTTTGGTACTTTTCGCAGTAATTTGTCAAAAATCGACGTCATGAATCGACGTAAACGACGAGTTACAAAGGTATTTATGTGCCCTTTTCAAAAATATATAATTTGTGCAGATTGCGCTTCATAGCATCTACATTTCTAA
>NW_023458866.1:73299-75199 GCF_013731165.1 Rhagoletis pomonella | reverse complement strand
TTTTTCTGCTTACAGATTTGAGAATTACCTTCAAACTTAAAAAAAAATATTAAAAAACCAACAAATATTTTACAACAGCTTTTTTTCCGCATTGAAGAAAGAAAACATTATCATAAAGTTTATCATAAATTGCACAAAGGAAAAGGATTCGTTTTGTTTCAGTGAAACGAAAGGCCACTTTAAAGTGATAAATATTTTAAAAGAATCTGGAAAAGATGTGCTAGTGGGTTACACGTTTCAAACAATAGAGAACTATTTCGAAGAACCTCTTGAATCGTATCCTGACCTTGGTATATTAGTTGGAAGTAGACTAAGTGTTGAGAAAATTAAAATTTTTCAGGAAGATATTAGATTTAAATATTTTTGCATCCCACTTAAAGAAAAATATCTTCTTATAAAAATCCTTCACCACCTATTTCATGAATTTTGTAATTAGATCTTTACTCCACTACTCCACTAATTATTATTTTTTTTTGCATGTGGAACGATGAAAACACTTTCAAGTAAATGATGGAATATAGCGAGGAAATAATCGAAGCCACGGAGTATCTTTTGAAAGCGATATGATGACAACATCAACTCCTAAAGAGTTAAGAGGTAAGCGATTTGTTACTTAACAATAATGGGTCTGACTTCAGTAAAATTGCAGAATGGTCACACTGCGTGAAATTCAGCTCCATAAAATAATTAGCCTGTTCCCGTACTCCAGGATTAGCAAGATTTACATAAAAGCTGATTTCGCCTTTAATAAAATTTATGTGAAACCTACAAATCTTTGAGTAAAGGAACAGGCTTTATATGTGGCTTAAACAATGAAACAAATAAAAAATATCAAAAAAATGTTTGAGATAAATTTTACCCAGAGCGACCAATCAGGATTAAAAATGTTAACTACATATTTTTATTTTAGAACCAAAGGGTGCACTGCGCAAAAAATTTAAACTGTCTGTGGACTACAATAAAAACTTTTCTGAAGCCTCTACTTCTCTCCCTTCACAAACTTGTAGAACTTCAAACGATGGTAAGTTTGGCAATTCATTCAGACAAATACAAATGTATGTACATATGTATCTATCTACAGACATAATGCAGGTACTGGAACTCAGTCATCAAAAACAAAACGATTTCGAGGCGCGGATGGACAGATTAGAGGAAAGGGTACGAAGAATTGATAACTAATAATTTATTTTGTTATAATGCATAATGCATGGCATGTTGCTTCGGCCGTGGCATCGTGTGTAGCATTGTTGGTCATTGAAATTCGTGTTGCCGCAACCTTCGCCAGAAAATCAAATTATTTTGATATTTTCTGTTGGTTGCCGAGTCGGTTGCTTCGTGTGTATCGTTGTGTATAGATTTTATTGGCTTAGTTCGTTGAAAACTAAATAATCTCAATATAACATAAATATCTCTAATTAATTATTTATTCAAATATTTTTCAGATACCGGAAAAGCACGAAGTGATGGCTCAACACAAGGTGATGCGCGAATCCAAAGTCTTGATTAAAAGGGTTCACAAGCTAGTGTGTTGCATAAGTGGCGAGGCTGAAAACGACATGCACACCGAGTTCGCTTCTTTGATGCCCTTCACCACAATTTAATCAATTTTTGATATGGAGGAAAAGTTGAAAGCAGCTGAATATGAAGAAGCTATGGTACGACATTTAAAACTCTATGCCCAAAACTGAATTTTTATCTTTTTTTATTTAGAAAACATACTTATTTACCCTTAAAGGGACCTCTGGTGACATAGGTCCCGTTGTGAAAAAAAGTTTTCTGTGATGAAGTAATTTATAAATTTAACTGGGATTGCAGATGTGGAAAAAAGGCCCTAACAAAGCTAAAACTGGTTAATGATGTTTTATTTGGTAAGCCTTGATAATTTGTTTTTGGGAAATGT
>NW_023458866.1:61177-73199 GCF_013731165.1 Rhagoletis pomonella | reverse complement strand
CCACAACCGATTTAAACAAAGGAGATATTTAGACAAAAAGCAACAAGCCAACAATTTCCAAATTAAACATTTAAGTATTACTAATTAATATTTAAGTATTTAAGAGTTTTATAAATATGTAAATCTTATAAATCAATATAAGTAAATCTTATAATAAAAAGTTTCATAAATATGTAAATCTTAATTATACTATAACCCAAATTTAAATATAGGTTATTACATATAATATTGATATAAGTAACAGTATTATTACAAACAATAGTATTAGTAATATGCATGAAAACTTTAATATTTATAATAAATATATAAATAAATAATATAATAATTACAAGAATTAAAAAAAAATGCAAGGATAATATTAATAAAAAAATATATGCACAAAAATCTGTATAAAAATTATAACAACAAAGATAAAGTGGACCAATAAATGTATATAATAATAATGGTAAAATAACAATAGTAATAAATGTAACAAAATTGATAAAAAAAAATATTAATAAAATTCATAGCTTTAACGAAAATAATAATATTGACAAAAATAATTATACATATTAATAAAAGTTATAGTATTGATCAAAATATTAAAAAAACTTATATAAAAAAATATATTTATATATAACGGTAGAACGATTTACCGATGAATTCATCACTGAAGTCAACCGGCATGAAATGACTGCCACTTTCAAAATTAATATATATAAATATATGTTATATAAAATATATATGTTATTAATAAAATTCATAGCTTTAACGAAAATAATAATATTGACAAAAATAATTATACATATTAATAAAAGTAATAGTATTGATCAAAATATTAAAAAACTGTTAAATAAAAAATATATTAATATATAACGGTAGAACGATTTACCGATGAATTTAACACTGGAGTCAACCGGCATGAAATGACTGCCACTTTCAAAATTAATATATATAAATATATGTTATATATATGCATATACACACATATGTAGGTACATATATAAAGAAATAATGGTAAAAGAGTTATAATATAATAAAAGTAGTAATAATGATAAAAATAATAATGTTAATAAATGTAATAATATTATTTGAAATATTAATGAAAAAATTAATAAGTTATATTAATAAAATACAATAGTAATAAAAAATAATGAAATGCATTTAGTAATAAAAATAATATTAATATATGTTATTAAATTTTATATGAATAATATAAACAGAAATCATAGCACTAACGAAAATAACATCGATTAAAATAATATTAAAAAATTTTTGTATAAAAAAAATATTTAATTATTACTTTAGTTCAATATCGGTTTGAAATTAATAAAAAAGGTTAATATTTACAATATATAAGAAAACAATATTTTTGAAATATCGAGCCCTAACCGCCAAAATAACGTAAGCGACATTTTTTTCAAAATTTTCTTTTTGATGCAGAAATATTCCTAGAGCATCTACATGCATTTCTGCATCAAAATGAAAATTTTGAAAAAAATGTCGCTTACGTTATTTTGGCGGTTAGGGCTCGATATATGTATGTACTTTACTGTTGTATCAAAATCAAAAATTCATTTTAATTTAATTTAAATAAACAATTTTTATACATAATTGAACT
Source organism: Rhagoletis pomonella (assembly GCF_013731165.1). NCBI lineage: Eukaryota > Metazoa > Arthropoda > Insecta > Diptera > Tephritidae > Rhagoletis > Rhagoletis pomonella. The sequence continues at coordinate 71,599 of NW_023458866.1, read as the reverse complement.
ATTTTTATTTGTTCAGCGAGTAAAAAACGGGTGTCGCAAAGTTTTAGCATTGTACAGGTAAAATTTCGGACCAACTACTAGTAAAATGGCTATCAAACTGCAAGTAAAATGACGGTCGGTATGCCAGTAAAATGAAGGCCATTGTACTCGTAAAATTATAGTCATATAAGTAGTCAACTCTTTAAAAAAAAAAATTGTCATTTGACTAGTAAAAGCCAGAGTAGCTCTGGCAGTGTAAGCAACGCAGATATACGTTTAGGTAAGCGCATAAGGTATGAGAAAGAGCGAGATGTAAAATCACACATATGGGAATATAAGAAAAGAAACGGTCACAAAAGTACCTCGAGCCTTTGAAAGTGTGATGGGAAATATAGTGAAACTTTCACTCATCGAGTCATTACGAGTCATTTTTCCAGTACACTTCTTGCAGGGTCTGTTCTCGTACTGCAGGATTAAATCAGAAATAGACCGAGGTCGTTCCGTGCACATAAGTGTAGAATATCAACAATCTAGCTATGCAAAAACAAAAAAATGTGGCTCGATAGAACTTTTTGTACTGTTTCAACCCTAGCAAAATTATTTGGCGGAAGTAAAAAATAAAGACGTTATCAATGGTTAAAGATTATTATTTTCTTTAATGGTAATACCTTCGGACTAGTGACGTATACGTCGGGTAAAAGGTATTTATGGGTCGATTACGGATAGCAACGGAACTACGGTTCGGTTGCCAGCTGGCAACGCAACTGGAAAGAAAATTTATATTACGAATGGCAACTATCGTCAGTTGCTGTAGAGTGGCTGTAAACAAGCTATGTGAGGAAAATTAAATTATTAAAATAAAGAGTTTTAAAGTAAAGACAGCAGTTCACCACAATTATTTGAGGAAGAGAAGTGCATGAACGCGGCCTCAGTCAGGCGGTATTTAAAGGATATTTCCAATCATCTGGAGCTACCGCGTATACTGTAAGCAAAAGTTAATGCTGTCAAGGTTTTTCTTTTATTATCGTTTTGTGTTCATTTTCAAAGCATATTGAGGACTTCCAAAAGAAGCTGTAGTATAATTGGATAATAAACAGATGAACCACTTCGTTCAACTTCAATACCTCCGCTAATAACAGCTTGCGCACCTATTCGCAGAAGGAAGTGCCACAGCAATGACTTCAATTTGGAAAACTTGGTGTATCGGTAGTTTTAAAAGAGGTGCTTCAGTTGATAAAGGTAAAAATTTGCAATCAGGGTTCGCTTTTGTTTCGCCAAAAGGGCGTACCTCACGGGAACTAAAATTTCAAGTTATTGTTTTGTTATTTTCAACATATTCTGTAAAAGCAAACTGCATTGAAAAATGTTAATATCGTTCAAATTATTAAAAAGAAAAATATATGACAAACTTTTAAATTTTCGCTCCTAAATACGCTCCAAAAACCTTTCTAGCAACCACAAAAATGTAGTTGCCTGTATACACACTTTGTAGGAACTGCAGTTGTCAGTTGAAAGTTGCCATCTGTAATATCGTTTAGCAACGCAAATGAAGTTCGCTTACTATCGATTATCGACCCTTTAAATTATCTTTAAATTAGCACCAATACGTTTGTGATCGGTCAAATCCAATTGCCATGCGAATTACGAACAAATCGCTGCCGTCTCTAATTTTGGCATACATCAAGATAACCAACCGTTCAGCTATAGAAAAACTAAAAATGCAGATTGCTAGTACTTCTTAAGCTTATTTTAACTATATAAATATTATTTGCCGCAATCAAAAAGTAAAGTAGATATAAAAGGTAAAACAGAAAAATGGTGATATCTTAAAATATTAATATTTTCTACACTGCGTAACCGACTCAAAAGGTAATGATGTCAAAATAAAGTCAATCAATTTATCTTCAAGCTCATATATAAAATGAGGCTTTTTTTTATATTTTAGCTAAAAATATTATAAAACAAAAAAATGTTATAATTTTTTCATAAAATAACCTTTTTTCGAAAAAAGTGCATTATCAATGCTAAAAAAATTATATTACTTAGAAAGTGCAAGTACTTACCTTTAATTTGATATACATATTTTATTATGATCTACTTTTGAGGTTTAAGAATATATAAGCAAGCAAACACTCTATATATATCAACTTCAAGATAGATTAATTGTCTTTATTTTGATATCATTACTTTTTAAATCGGTTACGTAGTTTAGAAAATATTAATATTTTAAAATATCACAAACATTTTCTTTAACCGTTTATATCTTCTTTACTTTTTAATTGCGGCAAATAATATTTATACAGTTGAAATCAGCGTTAGTTTTCCCATAGCTGAACGGTTGGTTATCTTGATGTGTTCCCTAATCGAAACCAGTTCACAAATCAAAATGGGGACTTTTTTAAGTACATAAAGTAAAGTTTATACATGTGTACATCACCAATTAATACGCAAACTTATATATTTTTAGCAATATCTTACATTTTGCATACAATTTTGTACCGAAGAAAGATAAAGCAAACCACAGAGTCAGAGAACTGCCAAATCGAATTAAGAATGTGCCCTTGAGAATGGGGTGCCGTGGGAAAATCGTATTAGCCATTTTTTCCATTCTTCTTCCTGATAGATATCTGCTAGAAAAATGAAGTAACAAAGCAAGTAATATATCATGAGGGTCGGCTACACGTTCAATATTTAACGCGTCAGTATTTACAAGACCGTTACTGTGAGTGGTCAATTTACTAAGACCCAATTTCAGATGGCCTGCTTACGTAGAGATTGTTGATTAACTTCCACTATTCATTTTCAGATCATATATTTAATCTGCATCCCCGGAGTTCCGCATTAAGATAGCTATGGAACAAATATATACACTTTTAGCCACCGGAGGCTTATAGTTTTTAAGTTATTTGTTGTTAAAGTTTGTAAATTGATCTAACCTCTCGGCGCTATTTCACACAATAAACACTATATTTACGTACACACTTCGGCAAAATAGTTGCATTAAAACCCCGCCCAATGAAATATAAACATATTTTTTACATTTATGATGTATTTTTAGTAAATTAAGTACGTTTTTATAATTATCCCGCACTTATTTATGTATACGCACATTATGAAAACAGAACTGTTGATTCAACCATGCTTTCACACTGACATTAGAATAGTTCTGCCACATCTAAGAAAATAACAATAAAATATAATAGTTTTAATCTTAGTCGTTTTCGTGTTCAGCGTTAAATTAATTAGTAGTAGTTTGTTGCGTCGTTGCCCACCGATGTAACAATTGTCCCGGTAAAGAAAGAATGAAATAATTTCTTATTAATTTTAATCAAAGCATTTTAACTTAAATGATAATTGCTCGCTGGATTAAGGAGCCTTTACACGGGTCGATTTTCTAGTAGATTTTTGTAGTTCAACCAAAATCGACCCGCGTAAATGACATCTCAACCGTAAAATGTAAATGCTTTGGCTAGTCCATTTTCCAGTCTACAGAAATCAACCGTTGTAAAGGCAGCTTTATACCCTTATTTAGTCCCAGAATACAGCGATACGAGGGGAAATGAATTGTTTTTTATAAAAATAAGAAATTCACATCTACTAAGAAAACTTGCCCCCTTATTCTAGAACCCGAATTTTCGTAATTCGTAGCTCAGCTACGAAAACAAAAAATCCGTCAGCTGCAACCCTTGCGGAAACATGTGCATCAGTTGTTTTTCGAAGATAGCAGAATGAAGGATAACAAAGTGGAAAGTAATTAAAAAAACATTCGTGAAGTGCTTATTTATAGTAAAATTTTTTGATTTTACATATTTCGAAGGAAACGGTGGATTCTATTGCATTTGCCATTATAGCAGCGGAGTAAGAGCGCGCTATGGGAATGATTTGACAAAGATATGCGGAGCTCTCGGGCATAGTAACCATGGGCGCGCCTATGTCAGCTTCTGGTTGAATTGTTGAACCACAAGCCAGAACTTAGTTATTATAACCCTTACTAAGTAGAATTCTCCTTTCTGTGTTGCCAGAGAAGAGGGGCTTCTGGATGTCAAAGGTATACAACACTTCTTGTGCACATCACTCTGGCTACGCCATCCACAGTATTTTTGCGCAGAACCCACGTCGAAATTTGCAAAAAAGTGCATAGTGCAAACCGAATTTATTAATTAAGATAGTGCTTGGAAATTTGAAACATTTGTTTTGAACAAAATTTTAGTCCTTCGATTACACGTTGTAATGAGTTACTCTAGTGCACCTGGTAGCATGTCAGAAATTTCACCATCTCATATTTTTTCTAGAGCGTACGGCAATGCTAAAAATGCATAGAAGGTCTGCCATTTTGACGATAGCTGTGTTTCCTTGTGGATAGTTCTCGCTGATTGTCACTGGTTCCCGCAGGTTTGTTTGGTTACTTTTTTTTTTGGGTAATAGAAGCTTTCCAGCGGACGCTAGTGATAGTTTGTGACAACTGTCTATAACTGCCCGTCTTCGCGGGATGGAATTTATAACTTGACACAGCTGTTGGAATGTGGGCTCTATACATATCAGGGCTTATATCTTGCCATCTATTGCGGTAACTTACTAGTTTGACAGCTACGTTTTCTTTGCACCCAAAACTTTCTGGCGACAACATTATCCATATTTTGGCATACGGACTGTGACAAAACCCAGACACACGCTCGTGCGAAGCTCTAATTTTGTGTGTTACTGAAATTGTCAAATCTACATCTATTTTATAACTTGCAAGTAACGTACGTTCTTTTTGTTTTTATCAGATTCCATTTTGATTTTCATTCTTTATTGCCGCCCACAATATTCTGCCTTATCCTGATTTTCGCCCGAAAATTGTTCGTCCGCCCATAGTAAATACATGGGCGCGTATCCATAGTAGAAACTAACCAAGTTGCAACTTAAATTTAAGTACCAACTTAAAATTTAGCTCTATTCATAGTCGCATTTCAGACTTCTACTAAGTAGTTTCGACTTAGTTTACGATATAGCAAAATGAGTGTGAAAATTTATCGATTTTTCTTTACGATATTTTGGAAAAATTACATTTTTATTAAATAATGTCAAGTTTGATCATCCGTTTATGTAATTTTTATTTTCATTTCATGATTATGCAAAAGAATAAGATATCATTTTCTTGTTAATTGTGTGAAATAGCCAGAACAACCGCAGTGATGTGAAGTCGATGTTTATCGAAAGCATGCTGTGAAACATACAAATAGTAGATATCTAAATGTTATGCACAAATTTACTTTAAAAGAACTAGCGTGAAACTGACTTATTATTTGAGAATTTATCTAAATTATTCCAATTATAAATTTGTGATTTAGCTCTATTCGAATTGTAATACGCATTTAATTTCATCTTCCGAATAAAATGGATCGATCTTTGTAAATTTTAATTGGAGATTATTCAATATTATCAAAATCACCCTCTACCAACTTAATTTTTACATATTTCGTCTGTTTTCACTTAATTTGATAAAATACTTCTTAGCCAGAAAAGTCGAAACTAAGGCGACTATGAATAGCTTTAGTTGTGACTTAGAATAGTTTTGACTTAGGTGAGTACTAAATGTGACTATGAATATGCGCCATGGAAACCAAATGTTGAAAAGTGAACCGGTTCGGGAAAAATGAAACTCATGGTAAGGCTGATTACACTTACCCTGTCATTCAGTAAGCGGTCTCTAGCCACTAATAGTGACTTTTGGTGGTGAACTCGGATTTTGAGATTATTTGGTATTCAGTACGCTGTCTCACGTCTCTAGTCTCAAACATAAGTCACTAATTTTTCAGCTGGCTAAGAGCAGATCACAAAAATAGAAGTATCGAGGAAAAGCTTATTTCTTTCCACTTTATTAAAAAAACGCGAAAATGAAGCGAGGAAATTTGTTCAACAAGAATTTCATTAGGAAATAAACCAAAATGCTTTAATATCATACGAATGTATTGAAAAAAAATATATATTTCTTTGTTTTTAAAACATTAAAATCTAGATTGTTAAAAAAAATAAAACTAATAAAAAGAGATACTAAAAAAAAAAATAAAAAATCCTCTACGCCCGAGGAGGACTTGAACCCGGACCCTCTCGGCTGCCAGCCTAATGTTTTGACCACTCGGCCATTGCGACACTTTGAGCGGCGCGGGCAAAAGGCATACATAAACGCTATCAGTTGATTGTCTGTGTTTGCTTTCACCACACATTTTTGGTGAACTTCTTTTGACTCTCTCCTTCTGAATACCCAAATCGTCTCAAGTCACAAAAATTGTCACTAATTGCTAATCTCAAATTTAGTGACTTGAGATGAGACTGAATTACTGAATCCCAGGGCTAGAAGGTGTCAATTTTACCTAGCCACATAAGCTAGATAAAATTCTGACGTTCGTATTCACCACGAAAATGAAAAATTTGTATTCTAGCAATTTTCAGATATTTTTGTTGCGGGTAAGACCGGTAAAAATACTTCCAAAACGCGGATGCCAAGATATAAAACCTGCACAAATATTGCCCTGATATAACTTATATCTAGCAGCCAAACTGACAGCTGAACAGCACTAAATTCTATCCTGTGAAGACGGCCAGTGAAGAAGCACAGCTATTGGACTGCTCACCGGAGTCATGGCAACCCCGGGATTTTTTTTGATATTCCTCCTTGCAGCGAGTAGCGGAACTAGTCCAAAGAGTAGCGGAACTAGTCCAAATGACGCAGTGCCCGTTATTCTTCCAAATGGATTATTCCCGCAGTGCAAAGGTATAAAAACCTGCTGGCAACCCCACAGCCAGCCATTTTAAACATCGCTTTGACCACTCGTTTATAAAGTCGTGGGCTCGCGTGGTGATCAGTAAATTTTTCATTAATAAGTGTGTTTAAGTGCAGAACCTATAATTTAACTACGTAATAGTACATATTTAATTCAAGACGGTGACGAATTATAAAGTGTTTTGCATCGATAGGTGTAGTGGCTAAGGAATTGTGTTTCCTCAAACACTACGTGCGTAGCGGAATTTGGTTATCCATCAGGAGCGCGGAAATTAATGGTCACTGGATAAAAGCCAGTGCGGAAACTGCTGGAGTAGCGCGCTTGGAGCGCCCTCCATATTGTCACATCCACTTCAACGGTAAAGCCAGGTGAGTAGGGGTACGGTGTCAGTGGCAACTGCAGCTGGGCCCAAATTTTGAGAGGGTAGTTAGCCGGAAAAGTCGAAACTAAGCAACTTGGAATAACCTGGGCGGCCACCTAGAATTTGGCTTCAGCCCCAGCGTGAACTGAACAGAATTATGAATATAAATAAATAAATACTGCTGTTTATATGCGCGCCAGTCAGGGAATTATATGTGCGATACCTCAACAGGTGTTACCCATTTTATAGCGCGAAAATGAGGGAAGACGTTTTGTACGTATAATTCTTGGACTAAGGTATAACAACCATGTGTTAAATGTTTTCCCACACTCTAGGTGCTGCCTCAGGAGCACATGTTCCATAACGCCAAACACCAGCTATATCGACCAACACCAGCTAATTGACCGACGCCAGCTATAACGCCCAACACCAGCTATATCGACCAACACCAGTGTAGTGCGATCAAGCATATATTGTTGCAATCCTACAAATCACCTTATATGAATTCGCCCAAGGTAATATATTACATCTAAGAATTTACGATATTGAGGATGCAACCCCGTTGTATCTGCGAAAGCAGCTTACTTTAAGTCTTTTTATGAAAATAAAATTAGCGGCATTATTGCGCGTTACTTCCACCCGAAAAGTTGAGTTCCATTTTATTCATATTCTTGGGCGGATTGCTGGCTACCAGCGTTGGCCGGCAACAGAGCCGGCGAAACACCAGGGCTCCGCGTGAAGTATCGCATCAGAGCTGCAGCGCCAGCAATTGCACCGGCACTGCCTAATACGGCAGCACACAATGGCTGCCACCTACACAAAAAATAACTAAAAGGTAAAACATGTAAAAAAAAATTAAAATACCAAAAAAAATTAATTCCATTTAAACAAAAATTATACGTTTACTACGAAAGCGTGCGAGCGAGAAATGAACTGAACTTAATTTCAAAAACAAAAATCATTACCTACAATTATACGGTGGCGGTTAACTAAGTCAAAACCTTTCAAAATTATTACAATAATACAAAAAAACGAAAAAAACTACAAAAATCCGAAAAAAGGTTAAATTACCAACAAAATTAGAAAACTTTCAAAACCGACATAAGAAAAAATTAATGATGAGTGTAGTACACAGGTAACAAATCCTGTCTGTGGAAATTGTGCGGATGCAAATAAAGATCTTGGTTTTAAGCTCGATACAGGTCATAGAATTTTCAGCAAGGAATGCCCTGTCTACCAAAGAAAACTGAAAATACAAAAACAGTGGGTGGGTTACTAGCAACCAAATCTAGCAAGTGTTATAAGTAAAAAATCAGAAGATTTAAAAGTAATATATTTAAACGTTAATAGCTTAATACACAATAAACTTGAAATCGACAGACTAGTGGAGTTATTTGACCCAGCTCTTGTACTTTGTTCCGAAACTAGCATAACAGAACAAATTAGGGATGCTGAAATAGGTATAACATCGTTTACAGCAATTTAGTTGTGATTCACATAGTAGGCACACCGGAGGTGTAGTTATGTACATTAAAAACTCGCTGGAATTTAGGGTAAAATATAATAAATCCATGAATACAAATATATGGTGTTTTATTGTGCAATTAAAAAATCTTGAGGTTAAATGGCAAATTGGAGTTATATGCCACTCCCCAAGTACTAGTGATAGTGAGTTTATCAACTATCTTGATTCAATAGTAATGGACATATGTGATACAACGTCTAACAACGTAATTGTTGGAGATTTTAATATCAATATGAACAAAGTATCGACACACAGTGTGAAATTGAATGAGTTGTTTAATTCCATTTCCATGCACCAACTTGTAGATTTCAATACCCGAATAGCAGAGGCATCCGAGACAAAGATTGATCTCCTATATTCAAATGTGAAAAATATTGCATGTAAGAGGCTTGATCGACACAAAATATCTGATCATGAAACAATAATGTTTAATATTAATATAGGAAATCAAATCCCTCTCAGAGTGGTATCAGAAATAGTTTCTTGGGAACGGTATAGTTGTGATAGCTTAATTGACCTACTCAGATGTTACGATTTTTCCATATTTGATCGACTTGATTTAGAGGAAATGGTAGCATTCCTAAATCTATGCTTGCTTAACAGTCTGCAACAATTAACGTTTGTGAAACAAATAAACATTAAAATAAAGAATAAGTGGTATGACTACGAACTGACACAACTAAATAAAAGAAAATCAGAGGCATACAATTTAGCAAAAGTGTCACACCAATGGTCAGACTACTACAGCATTAAAAAAAAATACAAAAAAATGATAAAATTGAAAAAAATTAAATATATGGAGAATAAAATTATAACTAACCAGTCCGACAGCAAGTTAATGTGGAAATATTTAAAACAGACGGTTTGCTATGATGGTATAAAAGAAGATATTACATTAATACATCATGGTGGTCAATATATTGAAGATAAAAATCAAATAGCAGAGTTCTTAAATACCTACTTTGTTGAAAGCATAGTGGAAATAAATAATAATATTGAAAATATAGAATATAGTGATAACTTCTATTATAACATCGATAGCACATTTAAATTTAACGAAATAACTACTGATGACATAGTGCGAATTGTCAAGAAATTTAAATATAAAATTGGTGGGAAAAAATTATTATCTGAAGGAGTAATAAAAGACTCTTTAATATACATGGGGTATTTTTATTCAATTGTGATCAACAAAAGTATAACAGATGGTATCGTACCTGATGAATGGAAAGTTTCCACAGTGGTTCCAGTCAAAAAAATTAAAAACACAGTTAAAGCTGAAGAACTTCGACCGATCAATACTCTACCAAATCTGGAGAAAATATTAGAAACAGTGGTAAAAAACCAGCTCATGGAGTATATTGAAGATAAAAATATATTAATTAAAGAGCAGTCAGGGTTTCGAGCTAAACATTCGTGTGAAACGACACTCAACTGGGTTATTTCTCAATGGAAAGAAGACATGAGAAGTAAAAAAGTAATACCGGCAGTTTTTATTGACTTGAAAAGAGCTTTTGAAACCATTGATCGAAAACTAATGATTTTTAAGTTGAAACAAATTGGTATTAAAGAGGTAGAACTGAAGTGGTTTGAGAGCTTCTTAACTAATAGAAAGCAACACACAGTTATAGGAGAAGTATTGTCTAAGGATATACCGGTAGATATTGGACTTCCACAGGGTTCAGTACTAGCACCAATTCTTTTCAATATCTACATCAACGATATTTTATCATCAATCAGGTATTGTAAGATAAGACTGTTTGCTGATGATGCACTGTTGACTATAAGTG
>NW_023458866.1:57979-61077 GCF_013731165.1 Rhagoletis pomonella | reverse complement strand
GGACATTGGCAGACTCCCTGATTGTGTGAAGGAGCTGCAAGTCTTTGACGGTAGTCCTTCTCAATACATCTCGTGGGTTCACAACGTCGAGGGCATTTTGACTGATTACGAAGTGGTCAAAGAAAAGCCTTTGTATCGCGCAATCCTTCAGCATGTAAGGCAAAAAATTCGGGGTGGAGCGGATGCAGCCTTGGTTGCGTATAACGTTTTTAAGAGTGACTGGACAAAGATAAAAAGAGTCCTTTCGCTTCACTACGCCGATAAGAGGGATATTCGAACCCTCGAACATCAACTTAATCAGTTAGCTCAAGGGAATTCGAAATTGGATGAATTCTACGCAACTGTTTACCACCAACTGTCGCTTATTGTAAACAAAATTAAGTGTCACGATTACTCACAAGAGACAGTATCAGTCCTTTTGGAAACATATCGAAACAGAGCTCTAGATGTATTCATCCGGGGTTTGAGTCCTGAGTTGTCTCGCATGCTCATCGTACAAAAACCAAAAACATTGCCAGAAGCTTACTCAGCTTGCCTGGACATTCAGAATTTAACGTTGCGGAATACGATAGTTCACACAGGCTCAATAAACAGAGTCGTTGTCCCAACGAATATTTTATCAACACAGAGGTCACCGTTACCGCCACGCGCACGCTCGAGTTATAATTGGGTGAACAGGAATCACAATTCGGAATATAAGAGGACCCCTTACAACAGGCTCCAGGTCAACCAAGGAACGAGTTCATCAGCTCCAGCCATACCAACTGCCCCTAAACCCGTCGAGAAAATGGAAGTTGACGGTAGTGTCCAAACGAGGCAGGTCAACTATATGAACCGACCCTCAGGCACAAACGCTTTTAAGAGGGGGCCTACATCATCAAAAGGTGCCTTCCCAAAACAACAAAAATTGTATAATATAGAATCCATTAGTCCTGAAGAAGGACATGATTCTTCAAATTACTGTGAACGTACAGAGGACGATTCACAGCAGGTAAATTTTTTTACGACCGGGCCACCAGCTTATTTCATATGAGGAGTAGTGCCTCATATTCAAGCATACCTTACCTGACGTGCCTGACCAACAGCAGTACTGCCTTAAACTTCCTTATAGATACGGGGGCAAATAAAAATTTCATAAAGACTACTCTAGCTGCTCGTTCAATACCAGTCGATCCACCTTTCTCAGTGCAGACAGTGGCAGGACCAATAGTAATAAACAGGAAAATTTGTGGAAAATTTTCCCATAATGTAGGGAACGACACCAGGACAACTTTTTACACATTACCAGGACTTCAATCTTTTGACGGCATTATAGGGGATGATACGCTAAAGGCACTCGGTGCGGTAATAGATAGGAAAAACCACATTCTCACAATCGAGCCGAACATTAAAATTCCACTGAGAAACAAAACAGTTGGAAGCATTAATTTTTCTGAAGCATCTGAAATTCCTAAGACAATAGTTCCTATTTTAAAGTCTCTTGTAGAAAAGTACTCCCACTTGTTCGGGCCACTGAATATAAAAACAAACATCAAAACCTCAGTTCGGGCTGAGATAAAAACCACTACAGATGAGCCCATATACACAAAAAGTTATCCATAGCCCGCCAACATGAGGGAAGAGGTAGAGAAGCAGGTAACCGAATTGCTCGAGGAAGGCATCATACGGCCATCTAAAAGTCCGTATAATTCTCCCATTTGGGTAGTTCCGAACAAACCTAAGCCGTCCGGTGAAAAGCAGTATAGAATGGTTGTAGACTTCAACCGTTTGAATGCGGTTACCGTGTCAGACGGTTATCCTATTCCAAATATTAACGCAACACTGGCCAGTCTAGGGAATACTAAATATTTCACGACGATTGATCTTACCTCAGGCTTTCATCAAATTGCGATGAAGGATTCAGATATACCCAAAACCGCGTTTTCAACTATGAATGGAAAATACGAATTTCTGAGACTACCTTTTGGATTGAAAAAATGCGCCGGCTATATTCCAACGCATGATTGATGACGTCCTTAAAGAATATATTGGGAGGATATGCTATGTGTATTTGATGATATTATTGTCTTTGGGAAAAATACTGATGAGCATTTAAAAAACTTAGAAATAGTATTCGAAAGGCTCGCAGACGCTAATTTGAGTGAATCTGGAAAAAACTAAATTTATGAGAACAGAGGTAGAATTTCTGTGTTATGTGATCACGTCTGATGGGATGAAACCAGATCCTTCGAAGGTCCAGGCTATAGAGAACCTTTCGGCCCCAGAAACATTAAAAGAACTGAAAAGTTTTTTGGGAATGACATCGTATTACCGAAAGTTCATTCGAGACTACGCGAAAGTTGCAAGTTTTCTTGCTTTCCCAGATTTCGAAAAACCATTTAACCTTACCACCGACGCTTCAAACTATGCCATTGGTGGGGTGCTGTCTCAAGGAGAACCAGGAAAAGATCGGGCTATCGCCTACATTTCAAGATCCTTAACTAGAACGGAGGAAAACTACGCCACAAACGAGAAAGAAATGTTGGCAATAGTTTGGGCTCTAGATAATTTGAGATCTTACCTATATGGGGCGAAAAAAATTAGAATTTTCGCTGATCACCAGCCTCTCACGTTTGCGTTGGGAAGTAGGAACTACAACGCAAATTTGAAGAGGTGGAAGGCGAGAATAGAAGAGTATAACCACGAATTGATTTACACTCCTGGTAAATCAAATGTCGTGGCAGACGCTCTTTCGAGAATTCCATGCCAGGCAAACCATTTAACAGCATCGTTGGGGCCTAACGATTTATCAGCAGAAGCTAGAAGCGAAGAGGGGACAGTTCACAGTGCGGACCGGGATGCGTCAGACCTTATTCCACATGTAGAAAGTCCTTTAAACGTTTTTCGAAACCAAATTATTTTTACGGAAGGGAATGCAATGATTTGCGTGGTTTCACTCGTCACTATGTCAGCTTAGCTATCATTGAAAAAACCAACTTAACCGAGGCCTTAAAAGAACGTTTAAACCCATCACTTATAAACGGGGTAAAAATTCCAGAGAATCATTTACAGCTTCTGCAAGAAGTGTATCTGGAACATTTTCTTTTATACAAAATCAG
>NW_023458866.1:54100-57879 GCF_013731165.1 Rhagoletis pomonella | reverse complement strand
TGTTGAATTAATTAACTCATTGCACTTATGAGCCTATTTGACAGCTTCATTTTTATTATTTAAGATGTTTGACCTCTTCTAGGAAGAGGAGCTTTTATACTCTGGAGTGCCCCGTGGGGATCGCAGAGCTAAGCTAATATTATAAACCGGAAGGTCCTGATGGACCGCGGTTTCGAAATATTTTGTTATGTGGATGTACAAGCCTTTTGTTATAATTTTAATTTTTTATATCACTTTTGCACTAACACTTTGCCACTACCACTTTATCACATCACTTTCCATCACCTACAGCAATCATTCGGAAAGGATTCCCACAATTAAGGGGATCCTTCCCGAAGGAGTCCCACGGTTAAGCAGGCTCCTCACAACGACCCACATTTCAGTGGGTCCCTGCTCGGGCGCCACTTAACGAACACGCGGATGCGTTCTCGAAAAAATTAAAGTTGGGGGCCGCCCAAGATTAGCAGTACAAGTGTATATTTACCATTGAGCTGCCAAATAATAATGAATACAAAATATTACTTAAAGCTATCGCTAAGTATCTAAACGGCCCGAATTAATTGATTAGTTGCTGACGCTGCGCTTCCCACGATTTGCATTTTGGTTGCATAAAACCAATTGGTATCGCTTACGTTGCAGGACAATTACCTGCGCTGGCTATGCGCGTGTTTGGCGAAGTGCGGCGTCAGCACATTCACATTAGTAAGTAGGTTGGCCCCCTTGTTAACTTGTATGTTTGTATGTTCATTGCGCGATTCCTTTTGAACTAAGACCGTATCATTTAAATGAACTATTATGGGACGCGCGGTCTTGTTATACACCGTTTGGTTTCGAATTACATGTTTGTTAATAAGATTTTTGGAAGCGCGTGTGATTTTTGCATTCTGTATTTGATTTCCTTGGAATAATTATCAATGTTATATATCCGATAAATTTTTACATTTTGTAATTCGGTTGGAAAAATTCTACCGAATACTAATTCAAATGGTGAAAGTTTGTTATCAAATACAGAACTTGTTGTTGTATTGTGCAAAAATGGGAAATATTTCAAATAAACGTCCCAATCGGACCAAGTTTCTTTTAAATACGCGCGTAAATATTCTTTAAAGACACGGTGGTTTCGTTCAATAGTACAACGGTTTCATGGTGATGTGCTGTCGAGAAATTGTGCTGGGTTTTTAAAAGTTTGGTTAATTCGGAAAAAAGTTCATTTTAAATTCGGTGCCCAAATCGGATTTTATAGTGTTCATAATACCGTATGTTAAAACAAAGCTTTCAAAAATTGCAGAAGCTATGGTTTTTGCGCTTTTATCCGGTGTGGCTATTGTTACTAAATATTTGCTTAAGTCGCATATAATGGTTACTGCGAACCTATTGCCATTAATGGACTCAGGCAAGGTCCTATTGTATCTATAACTACAACATCAAAGGGTTTGCAAGGCGTTGGGGTTAGTACTAAATTTTCTTTAGTTTTAGGTTTTTATTTAATAAACATTTCTCACAGCTTTTTACGAATTTAGCAATATCACATGTAATATGTTTTCAATAGTATTTTCTACGTAATTTTGTATAGAGTTTTTTGTTTCCGCAATGTCCTCCTGATATCGGGTCGTTGTGGTAAATTGTCATGAGTTTAAATTTCTTGTCGTCTTCAGTTATTGTTTCCACAGGGTCTGTTAGTATAATTTGTAAAGATTTTAAAACTTTGTTTCCACTAAATTTTAAGTCTGTAATCGAAAATTGTTCAAAGAATGAATCATTTGTTTGCCATTCAATTTCTTTATTGTTGTGATTGCCGGCTTGGTGTTGAAGCCTCAAAAGTAGCTCATCTAAATTCGCCATTTTGTTAACAACCTCAAAATTAATTAACTCGAGTTTTCTATGCTTTAAATGCGCATATATTTTAATGCTCGAAATTTTATAATTTTTATCGTAAGTAATTTTGGTTTTTATCCGTGGAATGTTTTTTGAAAAATTGTAAGAAAATTTGTCGTAAACTTGTACTGTGGGGTTGCTTGTGTGATTTTCTTCATACTGTGGTTGCATTTCGTCGTTTTGTTTTGTCATAGATTGAGTTTTTGCTAAAATATGTTTTGTCGTGTCTTTAAGTTCGTCAATTGTGATTCGTGGTAGTGCATCCGCACCAACGTTTGTTTTGCCTTTTATATATTGTATTGTAAAATTTTATTCCGAAAGTACCAGTCTTATTCGCGAGAGTTTTGACGACGGGTCTTTCATATTAAAAAGGTAAACTAATGGGCGGTGATCAGATTTTACAGTAAAGTGTGTGCCATAAACGTATGGTCGTATGTTCTGCTTTATTGAAAGCCTTAGAAGCAAAAAAAATGGTAAGTCATTGCCGTTGTGGTTTTGGCTTAAAATTGCATCGCATCCGGTTTTAGAAGCGTCGACTGTAATTATTAATTCTTTGCTAAAGTCAGGATACTGTAAAAGTGTAGAAGACATTAAAGAAGATTTAAGTTTTTCAAAAGCTTGCTCACAGGAGCTATCCCATTTACATTTTTCTACATTTTTTTTGCTCAAACGATTTAAAGGTGCTGCCAGAGAAGCAAAGTCAGGTATACCCCGTCTATAATAGTTTGCAAATGCCACGAATCTTCGCACTGCGTCTTTATCGCATGGCTTTGTGTACCTTTTACTGGCTTCTATTTTTGTATCATTTGGCAGTAGACCTCTTGCTGAGCACTTGTGTCCTAAGAAAGTTACCTCAGATCGTAGAAAATTACATTTATTTGGGTTAAGTCGCAAGTTGAATTTTCTGCAAGTTTCAAACACTTTTTCTAGACTTTTAAAATGGTGTGCCTCACTGCATCCAATAACTATTACATCGTCGACATACATAAAAGCTTGATTAGGTGAAATGCCGGAAAATGCTATAGACATCATTCTTGAAAACGAGTTAGGTGCTACATTAAGACCAAAAGGCAAGACCTTCCAACGGAAAGCTCCGCGATCAGTGCTAAAAGATGTAATATCTCTAGAATTTTTATTTAATGGAATTTGGTGAAAACCAGAATACAGATCCAGAGTCGAAAAATATTTTGCTCTTTCAAGGTTATCAAAAATGTCGTCTATACGTGCTAACGGAAATTTGTCTGCAATTAGTTTTTTATTTACTGCTCTAAAGTCTACACACATATGGTACGATTTTTGACCTATTGGATCTTTTTTCGGCACTAAAATGAAAGGACTGTTATAGTTGGAGTAACTTTTCTCGTCATAAGGCCGGATTTTTAGACAAATACGTCGGAATATTTTGAGCAAAGATCAAGCAATTTATTTTTAGCATAATCGATTTCTAGCAAATCGATTTTAGAAAAACAAGTACCCAATTATGCTAAAAATAAATTGCTTGATCTTTGCTCAAAATATTCCGACGTATTTGCCTTAAAATCCGACCTTATGACTTTGAACCACTTTTACAAATAAAAATTGAGACTGACAGACAAAACACCAGTTTACATAAAAAACTACAGATTGCCATATTCACAACGCGAAGAAATAAATAAACAAGTCGATAATTTATTGCGAAGCAATTTGATCGAGGAAAGCTACTCAAATATAATAGTCCTTTAATTTTAATGCCGAAAAAAGATCCAACAGGCCAAAAATCGTACCGTATGTGCGTAGACTTTAGAGCAGTAAACAAAAAACTAATTGCAGACAAATTCCCGTTAGCACGTGTAGACGACATTTTAGATAACCTGGGAGGAGCAAAATATTTTTCGACTCTGGATCTGTATTCTGGTTTTCCAAAT
>NW_023458866.1:50672-54000 GCF_013731165.1 Rhagoletis pomonella | reverse complement strand
CACATCAACGCCATAAACAAAAATATTAGCGAAGAGAATTTGGAGCTTCTGGACTTGAGCAAAGTTCTAATCCTGAAGGAACAGGTATCAGAGATCGTGCAGGCGTGCCAAATGGCAAAATCTGGTATCATAAACACAAACTTACTTGATCGAGACGAGGTACAAAGACTTTTAATAGAAGAAGATTCGCTGCCATATCAAAATACCATCGAAGCTATAGAATACGGATCGGCTTCCGTGTATTCAAACGGTAGTATCCTTTTATACGTACTATCAATACCAAAAGTCAAACCAGATGGCTACCGACTTTTAACAACACGCGCCGCCATCATAAGGGGACAACACGTTGAACTTAATTACAAGAAGATGCTGGTAAACGAAGAAGAAACGTTCGGACTGAACGAGGATTGTCCTTCGATTAGCAATACAACAATCTGCTCACCCAAATCTTTAACGAAACTTCCTGAAGACGGATGCCTGGCTAGATTAGTGAAGGACGGCGATGCTAAATGCCACTTTGAACCAGACAACAACGTAATTGTTGAAATGATCGCCGATGCAACAATATTTACTACAAACTTTCAAGGACCATTGAAGGGGAGGAACTACTCCACGGTCCTCAACGGAACATACGTTATTTTACTAAATAATGAAACGGTCATGGTGGGAAATCAAACGTTCACCAGCAAATCAGTACGCACAGTGCAGGCTTTGCCACCCGCTTTGGTTAACGTTACAAGTGATAGGCTGAATTTAAATCTGGAGTACATCCACGGGCTCAGCATAGACTTTCTATTCACCATCTAAAGCAACTTGGCAATAATTTTCACTTCTCCTTAATTTGTGACGCTATTGCCTTGACAATCCTGGCAGCCGTGTGCTACATCATCTGGAAAAAACTTACGACTACAATCAACTTTCCTAGGCTAAACAAAACAAGAGATCAGGATCAGCCAACGACCCACACCAAAGATCCTCTTCAAAAATCGATTCATCTGCGGGACGCAGATATTTAAAGGGGGGGTAGTTAACAAGGGGGCCAATCTACATACTAATGTGAATGTGCTGACGCCGCACTTCGCCAAACACGCGCATAGCCAGTGCAGGTAATTGACCTGCAACGTAAGCGATACCGATTGGTTTTATGAAACCAAAATGCAAATCGTGGGAAGCGCAGCGTCAGCAACTAGTCAATTAATTCGGGCCGTTTAAATACTTAGCGATAGCTTTAAGTAATATTTTGTATTCATTATTATTTGGGAGCTCAATGGTAAATATACACTTGTACTGCTAATCTTGCTTTTCATTTTCTATCCTTAGGGAAACTTTAATTTTTTCGAGCACGCACCCGCGTGTTCGTTAAGTTACATATATGAAGGTCCATACGTCATAACAAATATTAACGGAGAAAACGTAACAATTTTCGACAAAATCATAAAAAAAGAAATAACAGTACACAAAAATAGAATCCATAAAATAAAGTAAAACAAATTTTCTTATATATGTATACATGCATGTATAATTACTTTTAATTTTTCTTTTATTACAAAAATAAAAAATGTACAAAAAACAAAACAATAATCTGAAATGTACAAATTTTCAATATAAAATCTAGCACAAAAGAAAAAAAAAACTTTTATAAGTATTTAAAATATATTTTTCCATAAAACTGTATATTATACATTAAACATTTTTCACAAAAATATGAATTGGATTGTTAAACCAAGAAGCATTTTTCATGCATTGTTAAAATCAAACTTTAAAAATCTTTCAACAAATCCTATATGTATATGTGACACTTAAAGTTAAAAGGGACCTACGGTCGGGAGAAATCGGTTTTCACTTTTTCATCGACTCTTGTAGTAAACCAGCCACTCTTTCCAATGCAAAAAACTGCAGCTTTCTAGGTGCATTAGTTTTTTCATAATTTCACTTCAAAGTTAGGTACTTTCACAAAAAAAAAAAAGTATAAAAAAATCAAATCTGACAAACTATTCTGAAATTAATCAAATGCGCTTGAAACTCGTTACTCGGGGGTTTTCGAACATCGGATTCGTAGTCACTGGCCTCGTTTTCGGTGTCAACGACATTTTATGAGTTTCACATGAATCCGAACAAATTTTAAATTTTTTGCCCCATATTGGATCCGCAATTTGAATTTAAAAAAACGAACATCGGATTCGTAATCAGCGACACCAAAAATCCCCGCGTAACGAGTTTCAAGCGAGTCCGATCAATTTTTAAAAAAATTCATCCGCCATATTGGATCCGCAATTTTGAACTTTGGAAAACTAACATCGGATTCATAATCAACGACCCCAAAAACCCCCGAGTAACGAGTTTCAATCCATTAAAACGTTCGGAAGCATCAAAATCAAATTGGTAAACTTCAAAGTCGGTTTTCTCGAAATCTTTTTTTCTGAGCGTAGGTCCCTTTTAACTTTACGTGTCACATATATATATGTATATAAAATAAACTTGTATTTCCATTTTTCCATTTGCAATTAAAAACATACGTATGTATATTACACAAACCCATTAGTCGTAGTTACTTTTCAATATCATACTGATCTTTATTTTACAATGCAATACTTAGCCAATTTAACAAATATTAATAAAAATAAGTAATATTAATTAAGTAAGTACAGTAGCTTTTATTTAAATTTTTACCATAACTTAAATTGCTATGAACGAACGAATATAAGGAGGAGGAATATTCCTCAATCAAACCCAAATTAATTCCTTCAAAACAATTTAGTTCTTAGTATCTATTAGGGGTAAGAAGAATATGGCAAAACTGATCACCTTGCCAAATTCTTCTTTTCCCAAGGAGGGTGATGTAGTGCGATCAAGCATACATTGTGCAACCCTACAAATCACCTTATATGAATTCGCCTAAGGTAATATATTACACCTAAGAATTTACGATATTGAGGATGCAAACCTGTTGTATCTGCGAAAGCAGCTAACTTTAAGTCTTTTTGGGTGGATTTCTGGCTACCAGCGTTGGCCGGCAACAGAGCCGGCGGAGCACAAGGGCTCCGCGTGAATTATCGCAGCAGAGCTGCAGCGTTAGCAATTGCAGCAGCACTGCCTAATACGGCAGCATCGAGGGAGCGCAAGGGCTCCATTCAAGAGCGAGCGTTGGCCGGCAACGGAGCCGGAGGAGCGTAACAGGTACGCCCGTTAAGCTAACGAAGTGGAATTATAAACTTCGACACCAGCTATAACGATTAACACCAGCTATAACGATCAACACCAGCTGCAACGACCTACACCAGCTTTAACGACCAACACCAGCTATGACAACGAACCAACAGTCACAACA
>NW_023458866.1:30432-50572 GCF_013731165.1 Rhagoletis pomonella | reverse complement strand
AACAAGTAAGAACAGCGCTGTCTTCGGCTATGCCGAAGGCTTCATACCTTTCATGAACATCTGCAAATTTTACTTTGACAGATTACTGCTTTTGAATACATCAGCATACATCGATAGAGGAGTTACAACTTATATAAAAAATCGCATCTAAACAATCAGAGGTTTGGAAGATATACTTTATATGACACCAATCTAAGTGATTTTCACCGCTATGTGATCGGTATGTAAACCGGTAACACAATTTATTGGGTTTAGTTTCGTACATAAAGGAGATATATGGCAAAAACTGGTATCTTAACAATCAGTGCTATAGGAGATCAAGCTTATACAGCATAGATTTTGACGATTTTTTCAGTAGACTTTGTATTATTATTTATAAAATATCTTTCGAAATTTATCGGTTTTAGCTGTTCAAATAAAGGAGTTTTACAGTAAAATCCCATATCTGAACAATCAGATGTATGGAAGATATATGTTGTAGTCATCCGATCCTTGTTATTTTCACTGTAAGTATTCTGTTAATAATGAGTGAAAATGGTGCGAAATTTCATGTTCCTAGCTGCATAAATGGAGGAGTTATGATAAAAGACCTCATATCTGAACAATCAGTTGTATGGGGGCTGCAGGTTATAGTGCCCCGATCTTTGTTATTTTCGCTGTAAGTCTTCTGTTGATAATGAGTGAAAACAGCGCGAAATTTCATGGTCCTAGCTACACAAATGGATGAATTATAGCGAAAAATCTCATATCTGAACAATCAGTTGTATGGGAGCTATAGGTTATAGTTACCCGATCTTTTTAATTTTCACTGTAAGTTTTCTGTTGATAATTATTGAAAACAGTGCGGAATTTCATGTTCCTAGCTATATAAATGGAGGAGTCATAACGCAAAATTTTATATCTGAACAATCAGTTGTATGGGAGCTATAGGTTATAGTGACCCGATCTTTGGAATTTTCACTGCAAGTATTCTGTTGATAATGGGTGCAAGTATTGCAAAATTTCATGTTCGTAGCTGCATAAATGGAGAAGTTATAATGAAAAATCTCATATCTGAACAATCAGTTGTATGGGAGCTATATGTTATAGTGGTCCGATTCTTCCGGTTCCGACAAATGATTAATACATTATAAAAATACACCCACCTACCAAATTTGATCCGGATATCTCGAAAACTGAGAGACTAGATTGCATACAAACAGACAGACAGACGGACATGGCTAAATCAACTGAGCTCGACGTTCTGATCATATAAGTATACATTTTCATGGGTCTATCTCTTTTTGTTCTGGTACTTACAAACATCGGACCAAAGTTATAATACCATTTCATGCTCATGAAAGGTATAAAAAGGAGGAATTTATAGAATACAGAAGTTAAGCAAACGAAATAAGTACGAAAAACTAATTAAACTTAACTTAAATTTAACTTAGAACTTATACGGTACTGCATAAATAGCGATTTTTTCTAAACATTGAAATGCTCATATATATATAATATATATATATACATACACGTACACATACCTGTAGACATACATTTATGAACATATACGTATGGCCACATAGAAAATAGGAATTAAGCTAAAGTACATTTCAGTAAGACGAAATCGAATTCAATTAAATAAAAAAATTTAATCTACTTCAGTAAAGTAAATCTAAATAAAATAAACTACCATTTTGAATAGATAAATAAACACAACATTTTGATATAATAATAACCAAATATATAAATTAAATAAATTAACATAAAATATTAACTTAGCGTAAATTCAACTATAATGAATGAAAATAATTAAATTAATGAAACGAAAGACATATAACCTAACATAAATTAACATAAAATAAAAATTTCGTGAAAATTTAACTAAAATAATTTTGAATAAATAAACATTAAAAAATAACAAAAGCGATGGCCACAATTATAATATAATAAACATATAAATAATTAAAACAACATCGTGAAAATATAAAACGGAAACCAAAACGCTATACAAACAAAAGGCATAAAAGAAGAAATGGAAAATTAGAACAAAAATCATTAAATACTTAAAACGAAATCGCAACCCTAAAACCTGAATATACTTACCCGCATTACTTGAATTAACTTTTGTTAATATACTTACCTGACCTACTATAAATATACATACCTGCCAGACTTACTCTAACTATAATTACCTTTACTTGCCGGACATACACTTACTTCTTTCTTTAGTTCTCTTATATGTACTTACCTTAGACGTAATCACTTTAGATTTAAGAATACTTCCCTTTTTTTTTAGATGCTAGGATTTTTAGATGTTGGTAAATAGATTTACTAATAAGAATTAGGGCAATGAATTATTATAAATAACATTATAATTTAAAATGGGAATGTTGACCCTCTTATTCATGTAGGAAGGCACGTTAGGGACTTTTATAATGGGGCTACTGATATAAGGATGCGCCAGTAGCCATGATGAGGGTGGGCCAGCACCAGGAACCACAATACCAGCGGTGGTGCCTCATATTCGGCCTTAGGTTTTTGTTTTTGTTCATTTCCTTTTATTTCATAGTTTTAGTTTGGTTTCTTTTGCTTTTCAGTTTATTTTAAATATTTAAATTTAACGTTTCCTTTGTTTAGCTTTTCTTTTGGTGTTGTTAACGGATTTTTGAAATCTTGAATTGCTCTGTGTCTGTCCGTTGGGATGTTTGACAGGCATGACTTTTCTCTGCTGTGGCGCAGGGAACAGGAGTGAATGCAAGGAACCAGCCCAGCCGACATGACTAGCCATAGTGCACCCTATTGTGTCATGCCGACTGCATAAACTGCTGCTCCCACAGTATGCGTACCATAACAGATGCCGCCTAACGGGGTAGCCTGAGGTCTGGTCAGGTTGAGTGGTCCTGACTGGCACATTAGGCTTCACCATCCCGCAAGTCCCAGGGGGCATGTGATTGCTGCCCCTTGCTGCGTTGCGGCGGGATGAGGGGAGCTGAGTGTGCTGGTTCGGATCGGTCCTCTTGGTCAGCAACCAAGGGCTCTCCGAGACTTCACGTCACGTCCTCCGCAGTTTTGAATTCACCCGGTGAGGCAGTGCTAAACGCACTTAGTTTTTTTGTAGTTTGACTTTTTTTTCTCCAACTTTGTTCAGTGGTCCGATATGTCGGCATCGGAAATGGGGAAAAATAGTCCGTTAAGCGGGGTTTAGTTTAAATAGCAATTTCTTATAGTTTTTTTGCCGAATATTTTTTTTTGCGTTTTATTCACCTTGTGTTTTTTTCTATGGAAAAAAAAGTTGATAACAAATTTTTTTCGGATCCCAGCTCACTCCTGACTATCGGGGCCTCAGTCACCCCACATGTCTCAGGGGAGCATGCGTTGACTGCACCTTGCTGCATTGCGGTGGGGTGTACGGAGACCGAAAGATAAATCAGCAAGTGAATGAAGCGAAGCCGAGTTCACCCTTCAAGTCTGGAGGGGCATTCCACTATGCCGGCTTTTCATTGCGGTTGGGTGGGCTGGGCCAACTAATGCTAACATTCTTTTTTTGTTTGTTTTGTTGTGTGGTACATTTTTTTTCGTAGACTTGTGCCTTCCGAATGCTATGGGGGGTCAGCATTGCCATTGACTTGAGAATACATATTACCATTTATAAACAAATCATACCAACCAAACTTATAAATACACGTATATGACCACGTATATGTAATTAACCCATTTTACATGCTTATTTACTATTTATATTTTGATTGATTTTTTTGCTCCTCGCGCATATATTTATATTCAGTACGCGGCTGAATTAATATTTTGGGATCTCATTGATTTTTTTTTATTTTTGTCCTCAATTTCTTTTCGCGTATATTTACATTCAGTACGTGGTAATTACTTTCGATATTTTTGATTTTATTTGTCGGTGGCAGTATCGCGCCACTCAGCTAAATCTCTTGATTTTTTTGTCTTTGAAAACTTTTCTTCGGACACCGGACTACTCAGGAATACAGTGCTGGAACTGTGACAAGATGGGACACTTTTACATCTATTGCGAGGAAGCGATTCGGAACGTGTTCTGCTTCAAGTGTGGACAGAAGGGGGTGATCACTCCAAGATGCCCCGAGATCATCGTCGACAGGGAAACCGGAACCCGAGCGAGAAGGCAATCGGGGATTCTCGTCAGGAAGCAGCAGCCTCCTGTACTAAACCAAAAAGTAGCGCAATCCCAGCCAGAAACGTTCGTTTGTATGGAGATGTCAGTAGTTCGGAGAGTAGTACCAGTCCCTCGAGGGTTTCACCACGGGTCATCATAACCTTCCCAGATAGTTTCGATAGTTCTGATTCCGAGAGTATGTTTTCTTCTACAGCCAATCCTCTTCAGGTTTGAATTCTTAGGCCTTCACGTAGGGATGTCGCATGAAAGACTCAATTCCCAGTTTGTTTAGAGCAAAGAGGAGAGGATTATGAACGGTTAAGGGCGGATATTTTCGAAGAAGAACCCAAACTTGTGGTTTCGGAAAATATAATACAGTATAGGAAAAGATATTCTAGCCGAGTAAATATGCGTAAACTTCTGCAAAGTACTAAAATTCTGATAACACCAGATGAGAGACCGCTAGCAAAGATTAAAATACACCATAGTTTCATTGTTGGTTTGTTGGACTCCGGAGTAAACGTTTCCATTCTTGGAAACGGATGCGAAGATATCGTAGACGATGTGGAAAAATTTTTTGAGATAGGGCGTTTTCGAACTGGCTGCCGAGATAGGTCGATCTTCCACTCAGCCATCGATATATTGAAGGATTGCCTTTTCGAATAATTACTGACCATTCAAGTCTCAAGTGGCTAATGACACAAAAAGACTTGAGTGGCAGGCTGGCAAGATGGTCGCTTCTATTGCAAAGATACAACTTTAAGATGGAGCATCGGAAATGTTCTTTACATGTTGTGCCCTTTCGCGTTTTGACGTGGACGAATTCTCTTCTACCCCACCTCTAGAAATTGACTTGGCATCACCGAAATTCGACGGTGTAGAGTACTAGGAGCTTCGTGAAACAATTGAGAACAATCCCGAAGGGCTACCCGATCTACGCATAATCGAAAATAGAGTTTACAAAAGAGTGATGTTTCGAAGAGGTGTGGAAGAGGATTCGCTCTGGCATTTGTGGTTACCAGAAGGGCTGACGGAGCTCGTAATCAAATGCTCACATTATTCCAATGCTAGTTACCATGGGGGTTGGCAGAAGACTTTAGAGCGTGTTCGGCAGAAATATTTTTGGCCGCAAATGGTAAAGGACATACATGCAAAGCTGTGAAAGCCACAAATCAAGTGTCCAGACCACCTATGGGCAATCCGTATCGTATCCGAGAGGCCATTCCAGCGCCTTTATTGCGACTTCTTAGGACCATACCCATGATCAAAGAGAAGAAACCAGTTTTTGTTCATAGTGCTAGACCATTTTTCCAAATACGTATTTTTGAAGGCGATGCAAAACGCGACGTCGGCAAATGTAATCAGCTTCTTTAGTAGATTTTTCCAGATTTCGGGGTCCCTCAATTCGTCCTTAGTGATAACGGGAAGCAATTCATTTCGAAGGAGATGCAACAGTTTTTTTAAAACTACGGGTTGTTCACATTAAGGGCCAGTTTTTCAGTGCTGGTTTAAACTCAGTTTAAACTAAGTTTAGTTAAACTCAGTTTAAATTTAACAAAGAGAGTTTAAGGCCGCTGTAAACATTTGCCATTTTGTAGGGCAACACTGTTTTGTTTTATCTAGATACGACAACAGCTGATGTTTGTTTACAATTCGACGCCATTGCTTGATAAATTTCCATAAAAATTAAACGCTGTGAACAAATAAATAAAAATGTCTGTGAGAAGTAACAATTTTTCAACGAGTGAAGTGAGCTTTTGAATAGAATTAGTAGAACTAAATAAAAATGTGCTGGAGTACAAAAAAACTGATCGAGTCAGCGCAGAGGAAAAATTGAAAGTGTGGAAGGAAATAGAGATCGAGTTCAACTCAAAGTTTGGTCAAGTGTATAGGAGCTCAAAGGTGCTGAGGACGAAGTACGAGAATGTGAAGGACTCAAAACAGAGATTAACAGCAGAAAGGCGTGAAATTTATAAAACCGGCGGTGGAACAAGAGCTTCTTTACCCAGCACAACAATATACGGGCAAATACTGAGCATTTGCCAGCCTGAGCAAATTGCGGGAAATGAAGCTATTTATGATGACGACGCATTAGAAATAATTGGTAGTTCGTAAATAAACATATTCCAACAATGAAAGGCTCGAAAAAGGAACTCTGCTACGGACTCCTGCGCTGATATTGCCTCAAAAAAGGCAAAAAAGTGCGAGCTGCATATGAAATGCATAGTTGAAGAGCATGAACTCTCAAAAATGAAGCTTCAAATGGAAATTGACTTCAAAAAGCGGGAACACGAACAACATGTCCAAAAAATGGAATTAGAAATAGAGATGCTGAAGTTACAAGTTCAGCTTAAGAAAAAGGAATTAGGAATAGGTTTTTAGAAGTTTTATTTTGATTTTTAGTTTTGAGGAATATTTTTTTAATTTTTGTGATAAAATGAATTTAACCATATCAGTAATTATGAAACCAAGACTTGAATGTACCTCATTAGTTTATTTAATATTAAGGCAAAAAAAAGATAGTTTAGCGTGCATGGTTATTATGTACATAGATACATGAATTGATACGTAAGAATGTGCCTATTTAAGTTCACCAATGTTTCGGTGGAAAAATATTTAAGACTCGCAATTGAATGCATTTTTATGTGATATTTTATGTGGATAAATTTATTTAACTGTAAATATTTAGAAAAGGTATTTACGTTATTTATTTAACTATGAATATTAAAAAAAAGTAATTTTGATATGTATGATTTTTCAAATGAAAATACTGGATTAAAAAATGAAATTGAGTATAATTCTAAAACTAACTTCTTTCATTTCGAAGTAAGTCTTTGAAGTATTGATTTACTAAAACTGATCTTGTTGAGTTGTTCACATTTGATGCCTCCTGCTGTC
The DNA here is from genome assembly GCF_013731165.1 of Rhagoletis pomonella. NCBI lineage: Eukaryota > Metazoa > Arthropoda > Insecta > Diptera > Tephritidae > Rhagoletis > Rhagoletis pomonella. The sequence goes on along the minus strand of NW_023458866.1, from coordinate 43,548 downwards.
TGTTTCTTGGGACTGATAGCGCGAAGTCAACAGCGGATGATATGCTAGGTGCTAATACCGGCAGTTCAGGCTCATGGTTCATACAACAAATATTATGCAAGACCGCGGTAGCTACAATTATACTTTACACTTTTCGATGGTTCAAACGAATTCCAAGCGATAAAATCGGAAAGCGCCTCTTCCATATTCCATAACTCCTTTCAACAGTACAACGTGTTCTGATTAAAGATTCGTTAAATAGGTTTTGCTCTGGAGGCATCGGGTTTGACAAAGGAGTTATCAGACATTTTTTGTTCGGGTATCCAGTATCTGCAATAATTAAACTGTCACCGAAATCACCGCTTTCAAATTCAAAATTCCTTAATATGTTTGAATCATGAGCAGAACCTGATCAGCGAGCCACAATATTTGTTATTTTAAGGCTAGCGTCACATGTGGTTTGAACGTTGATGGAAAAGAATCCCTTTCTATTCCGATATAGCTCCGGGTTTTCGCCACCTACAAAGGAATTATGTACATCAGTATAATTGCGGAAATAATTTAATAAAAGTTATTACCTGGCGAAATTATCTCTATGTGTGTGCAATCCAAAGCCGCTATCACTGTGGGGAACTTAGCAATTTTGAAGAATCCTTTATAGGTTTCAAGTTTCTCAGTATCGCTTTCTGGGAATCTAATAAAACGACCCCTCAGCAGAGCTATATGGTGTGACACCAACGTTACCACTTTAGACACCGTTGACTTCGATATTCCGAACAAATCGTCAATTGTTTGAAGTAATCCACCAGTTGCATATACCCATAGGGTAATAAGTAGCATTTGTTCCTCTGTCAATGCGTGATTCCTAAAGTACCGAGAATTTAATATTTTGAATTATTTAAAAATATAAATGCTTACCAATTTGTCGGGTGCCTGATGTGCTCTCCGATAAGCTCCAAAACGCTGTAAGCGGATGCTTTTGTCAGGCGAAAGCGTTCAAAAAAATCTTTTTCATCAAAAATATTAAAATGATTCGGGTGAGTACATATGACTCTTTTTCTCCTCAGTATAATAATCGTAAGTATTTCACTTACTGCCGCGTCACTATAATCACTTTCGTCAGAGGAAATATCCATTTTTTAAGTAAAAATTAAATTACAAGACCTTCGCGTAATTAATTTTTTGCAACCAAAACAAACGAATCAGCAAACAGCTGATAGGTTAAACTAAGTTTAACCCTGCCAGATCGGCCGTTTAAACTTAGTTTAAACTACGTTTGAAGTTGACTGAAAACTGCATACTGAGTTTAAACTTATTTTAAACGACAAACAGAGTTAAACTCGCACTGAAACACTGGCCCCAAGACGGGGTTATACTCACCGCAGGCTAACGCCTCTGAACGAGTGAACAGAGAGATTGGTTCGAAAGTTAGAATATTCCTGAAGGACAAGCAAGATCACATGGACTGGGACAAACATATTCCCGAAATTCTGTCGGTTTTAAGAAGCGATTACTATACGTCGATTCAGAGTTCGCCATACTACGCGTTATTTGGGGAAACTTGGCAGCCTAAGACAAGACGAGGTCCCGATTACAAGCAGAGCTGACAAGCTAGCAACATTCGCGACCACATACGAACGAACCTTGAGCTAGCGCAAGACAGAGCAGCGAACACGTACAACAAACGTACGCGGGATGTGAATTACCGGGAAGAACAAGAAGTATTCCGGAAAAACTTCGCTCTTAGCAATTTTCAGCAAGGCATAAATGCTAAATTCTTGCCTAAATATATCAAGTGTCGTGTTCCGCGAAAAGTAGGCAATGCTTTGTACGATTTAGAGGGTTTGAATGGCAAACCGATCGGTAGGTTCCATGCATCTGACATCCGCCCGTGACAATGTCATCCGTCACGAAGAGCGTTCCGAAAGTAAAGTAGTTTTTTTTCCAAAATTAATAATCACGTTTTTTTCTAAAATTTTTATATATACACGTTTTTTGCATAATCCAACCCAGCAGACTGCCCAGGGTCCAACTTTGCATGGCTTTTCCTCGAAGCTAAGTCATGTAGAGCTGTAGCTCGCCTCTGTAACTTTTCTCTACCGATTATTTCTCTACTGGTAAAGAATATACGTCATTCTCTACTGCTCATTAGCAGTAGAGAACAAGGCGGCGAATTCAGATATAAATTCGTCCTGGTAGAGAATTGGGACAGAAACGAGCTACTGGACTAGCAGAGGTGCCGTACTGTGAAGGCCGACTAAGTTCGGCAATTGGGGGGTGGCTAACTCTAGCCAATGAATGTGAATAGAGTATCTCTTTTTCCTCTTACTGTCCTTTTCACTGGGCGCTTTGGCGGTCGGGGACAAACCGCCCAGTATCCTCCCCGAGCATCTATATTCAGAGGACGTTCACGCGCGCCTCCAACGGGAGTCGTGAACTGCCTGACAGTCCGCACTCCCATTAGGATTGTCTTTTAGGAGTTTTGACGAGTTCTCCTTATCAAAATGTCTAATGCCTTTCAGAGTTTTGACGAGTTCTCCTTACCAAAATGTCTAATTAATTTCGGAGTTTTGACGAGTTCTTCCTAGCCGCCGGACGACCATAAACTCGCGGCCAAGTGTCCTTTTCAGGACAGCTTGCCCTGTGTTCTTCTTAGCGGTGTTGAAATAGTGAGGGGCAGCGTGTTAAGACCGACTAAGTTGGGCACTTTTGGGGGTAGGCTTCTCTGGCCTAAAACAATAGAGAACCACCGCAACACCGGACTTGAAATTTTCCCAGAGTTTACTCGGTTTAATTCTGACTTAAGCATTTCGAAAACAACGCTAAATCAACCCACACTTAGTTACGCAACCGGGATTGAGTTTCCGAGTCGAATATGCCAGGTAAACTCTGGCATAACCTTTATTTTTTTCCTTCATTGCCAGAATTACGAAAACCACCCTGACTTACTGAAACCCCAGATTGAACCTTTTAAAACATTAAATTCATTGTTCTACAGATGCAAGAATGTTAGGAGTCCGACTCAGTATTAACCAGATCAGTAGGCTTATTGTTTCAGAGACCGGCTACACAATAACGAGTCCACCCAGCATTACAAGCGAATACTGACGTGGAATATAGTAAACGCGTTGACTTCGTAACATCAAACCTAACTTATTAGACTACCAATACTGCGTCGGACGAACCCTAACCTCCACCTGACGTAACTACGGGATGTATTTTTTTTTTTTTGGCAGGCTAAAGTCTTTTTTTTCTGGGACTCTTATATCTTAGGGGTGAGTCGTACCCCACGTTCTACTGATCTTACCACCCAATTACACTACCGGACGTCTGACGGAAGACAGTTCACCACTTTTCCTGTTCGCTTCGGTAACGGGTCACGAAGTGAAGCAGGTTTGTTATGGGTTACTCTAGTGCACCCGGTAGCATGTCTGAAATTTCACCATCTCATATTTTTTTTCTAGAGCGTATGGCAACGCTAAAATTGCATAGTAGGTCTGCTATTTTGACGATAGCTGTGTTTCCTTGTGGATAGTTGTCGCTGATTGTCACTGGTTCCAGCAGGTTTGTTTGGATACTTTTATTTAGGGGTAATAGAAGCTTTCCAGCGGAGGCTAGTGATAGTTTGTGACAATTGTCTGTAACTGCCCGTCTTCGCGGGAAGGAATTTATAACTGGACACAGCTGTGTTACTGAAATTGTCATTCTAGATCTATTTTATAACGTGCAAGTAACGTACGTTCTTTTTTGTTTTTGTCAGATTCCATTTTGATTTTCATTCTTTATTACCGCCCACAATATTCTGCCTTATCCTGATTTTCGCCCGAAAATTGTTCGTCCGCCCATAGTAAATACATGGAAACCAAAAGTTGAAAAGTGAACCGGTTTGGGAAAAATGAAACTCATGATAAGGCTGATTACACCTAGAAGCTGTCAAATTTTACCTAGCCACGTGAGCTAGATAAAATTCTGACATTCGTATTCACCACGAAAAAGTAAAATTTGTATTCTAGCCATTTTCAGAGATTTTTTTGCGGTTAAGACCGCACAAATATTGCCCTGATATAACTTATATCTAGCAACCAAACTGACAGCTGAACAGCACTAAATTCTATCCTGTGAAGACGGTCAGTGAAGAAGCACAGCTATTGTACTGCTCACCGGAGTCATTACAACCCCGGAATTTTTTTTGATATTCCTCCTTGCAGCGAGTAGCGGAACTAGTACAAAGAGTAGCGGAACTAGTCCAAATGACGCAGTGCCCGTTATTCTTACAAATGGAATATTCCCGCAGTGCAAAGGTATAAAAACCTGCTGGCAACCCCACAGCCAGCCATTTTGCAAATCGCTTTGACCACTCGCGTATAAAGTCGTGGGCTCGTGTGGTGATCAATAAATTTTTCATTAATAAGTGTGTTTAAGTGCAGTACCTATAATTTAACTACGTAATAGTATATATTTATTTCAAAACGGTGACGAATTATAAAGTGTTTTGCATCGATCGGTGTAGTGGCTAAGGAATTGTGTTTCCTCAAACACCAAGTGCGTAGCGGAATTCGGTTATCCATCAGGAGCGCGGAAATTAATAGTCACTGGATAAAACCCCGTGCGGAAAGTGCTATAACGACCGACACCACGCCATTCCCACGACAGCCGGTTCTACGTAACGGAATGACTCGGGTTTTACGCGACCAAGGGCTGTTGTTTCGGCGATCTAACCCCGTTTAGGTCGGCGAAGTATCTCAGAAGTTGTGCATCCTTAGGGCTACATTCGCTACGTTTTCTTCTACAAAGGGCTGTCATGGAGTCAAACCCAGTGCCAGAAACCTACACCTGCTGTGCATGCCAGAGACGACTACACCACAACCGCACCTCAGTCAAGTGCAATGCTTGCGAGGGGTGGAGCCACCTCAGAGTCTGCTCAGGACTACGGAGACATCGGCAGTGGACCACGTCGTTTGTGCCCCCTGCTGCTCAAACAGAGCAGCCTCCACGGCTAACCCCAGTCCACCTGAGCAGTCCCACACAAACACCACAGCACAACAACTTAACACAATATACCACACCACAACCGCGACAGACCACAGAACACACACAACCGCACCACCACCCACACGCCGCGCCAACAACTCCTGGTTCCTCCTACAATCTGCACGGTATGTCAGACCAGGATATTCCGTAATGTGACATCAGTCAAGTGCAACACCTGCCTTGGCTGGTGCCACTTTAGGGCATGTTCAGGTCTGCGCACCACGCGAGACTGGGCGAGGAACTTCGAGGGCCCGAGTTGTGCTGCTGGATCGCAAACCTAAACCGCGACGCCACCCACCACCTCAGCAGCGCACACAGCCAATGGCGATACGACCACACACATCTCTCACACGCCGCATCACCACACGTCTCCCGAACCACATGAAGCTCCTTCAATTTAACTGCAAAAGGCTTCAGATCAAGATCGAGGAGATAACCGTCTTTATGGCAAGGCATGGTATACTAATAGCGGCGGTCTAAGAGACGAAGTTGCACAGCAATTCAACATTGTTGAATTGTGTCGGGTACAACGTGCACCGTCGAGATCGCGAGCGAGATAATGGTGGTGGCTTAGCGTTCATCACGCACCACACCGTGCAGTATCGTCTTATCGAAACAGACATCGACCGCAGGGATACCACTCTAGATTGTCAGGGCATTTCTATCCGGTCAGGCGATGTTGAGCTCGAAATATTCAACGTTTATATACCACCTGCCACCTGCTGCCCGGCAGGATATCACCCTGACATAGGTGCGCTCCTCAGAGGCGAAAACCGAATGGTAGTAGGTGACTTTAATGCGCACCACGATCTTTGGCATTCCAAGCCTGTCAAACGATCGTAGGGGAACAGATTTGGCTGAGCAGTTAGACCATTCAACATTCTGCACAATGAACAACGACGCACCCACCAGGATTATAAGCAGCTGCTGCAGCTCTCCGGACATAACAATAGTCAGCGCTGGTCTGATAAATAGCATATCATGACGACCTGTGCTGACCTTGGCATCAAACCATCCTCCCATAGTCATCTCGATCGATAAACCAACCGACTTTGCTCCGCTTCTCCAAAGCTGATTGGATAGGCTTCGCGGAATTTACTGAAAACACCTTCGCTGCTCTCCCCACACCAACCGACGTCCACGTTGGTGAACGTAAGTTCCGTAGGGCAGTCACCGCTGCTGCAGCTCGCTTCTTACCGGCAGGATACATCACTGACCCACGTCCAAACTTCCCTGCAGAAGCGGCTGTTCTAGCCGATGAGCGTGACAGCTTTCGTCAGGCCGATCCCGGAGATCCCCGTATCAGGGACCTCAACGCGGAGATTCGGCAACTAGTGAACGTTCATAAGCGGAAGTAGTGGGAAGAACATCTGAAGACCTTTAACTTCACCTCTGGTGTGAGTAAGCTTTGGTCAACCATGAGGTCACTGTCCAACCCGACGAAGCACGACGACAGAGTCGAAATTTCTTTCGGCGACCATGCCTCGTCGGACGCGGAGCGATGCGCGTGCTACTTTAGCTGGCAGTTCATACTGCATCCTCCGGTGGACAAAACCAAGCGTCGGGTGACCAGAAGGCTGCACAAACTTCCAAAAAATTGCGCCCCCTTGCTTTCACATGCGGTGAGGTTCAGGTGGCCATCGGGAAGGCGAAAGCGTCCAAAGCCATGGGTCCCGACGGAATATGCATGCTGATGCTGAAAAAGGTGGGTCCTGCGGGAGTAGCGTACCTAACGGAGGTCCTTAATTTGTCTATGGCCACTCTCATCATCCCAGACATCTGGAAGGTGGGGAGGGTGGTCCCACTGCTCAAACCGGGGAAACCCGCCAACAAAGGAGATTAGTATCGACCGTTAACAATCCTTTCCCCGGTAGCGAAGACACTTGAGGCCCTGGTTTCCGTAAAGTGCACAGTACAACAACTGAACTTAACGCCATAAACACTCAGATAACTCGTGGCCTTAGCCGTAACCGTCCCTGTGAGAGAACGATTCTAGTAGCGTTGGACCTGTCAAAGGCTTCTGACACTGTCAGCCATTCCACGCTACTAGAAGATGTAGAGGCTTCCTCTCTCCCACAGAGGCTCAAACGGCGGTCGGCAAATTATCTGAGTAGTCGACACTCGTCGGTAATATTTAGAGACAAATCGAGCAAACTTAGAAAAATAAAACAGGGGGCTCCACAGGGTGGTGTCTTTTCCCCGCTACTGTTCAACTTTTATATTTCAAAGCTCCCTCAACCAATAGAGGGAGTATCGATTATTCGGGCCGACGATTGCTCGATCATGGTGCCTGGGAATGGAATTGATGACCTGTGTTCGAAAGTAAACGGATATCTCTCCGATCTTTCTCGCTTCTTCACTGAAAACTGTCTAGGCCTCTCCCCTACGAAATCCTCTGAGATCCTGTTAACAACCTGGGCGAAGGAGGTCCATGATACACCAATTCCGAAGGTGAATAACCCCAAAATAATCGGAGTAACATTCGACAGCCTGCTCTCCTTCTCTGCGCACGCAACCGCTATTGTCAACAAGGTACAGAGCCACAACAAAGTCCTCAAGTTGCTAGCAGGCAGTACCTGGGGCAAAGACCAAGAAACGTTAGTTGCGTTCCAAATGCTTCACGATTTGCAGGTTTTTACAGGAAGTCGTTCCAGGTGACCACCTTCCATAAGGTTTATTAATGGAGAAAACAGCTGTTGCTGCAAATCGTGAATATCGTGAGGCATCTGGAACGCAACTGTTGCTGGCAACATACACCACCCTGTGGTACCCCCTGTTTAATTTTATGTGTTCTCCCAGGGGCGGTTTCGGTTAAGGCCACGAGTTATCTGAGTGTTTATGGCGTTAAGTACTATTGTTGTGCAATGCACTTTACGGAACCCATGCTCACGCTTCGCTGGGGTCAGCTGGTTCGTAAAATGCGGGACTAGCAGGGCCTCGAGTGTCTTCGCTACCGGCGAAAGGAGGGTTATCGGGCGATAAGACTCTCCTTTGTTGACTGGCTTCCCTGGTTTGGGTAGTGGGACCACCCTCCCCACCTTCCAGATGTCTATACAGGACACTGTTGGTTAGTTGTCAAGTGGCTCACGTCGAGCCCTAGATCAAATTTTTTGTTTGCACGAATGCAATTGATACACTTTTCTATTTGCTCCTTTGTGCACTCCAGGCAGACCTCTTCATCCTTGCACTTCGTAGCTATATGATCAGAGGTGTGCACTACCACAAACAAGCGTTAGCTAAAAGTGAGAATGTGTTAGTGTGCCTAATTCATTGTGCATCGTTACGCTCTTGCTTGTATACGTATACACGATGATTACGCTCTTTGAGCGTGTGCTCGTTCTCTGTCCATGCCTGTATATGATTGAAGCCCTTACATTTGTCGCAGACTGACACACCCATACCAGGATATTCCGTAATGTGACATCAGTCAAGTGCCACTTTAGGGCATGTTCAGGTCTGCGCACCTCGCGAGATTGGACGAGGAACTTCGAGCGCCCGTGTTGCGCTGCACGGTCGCAATCCCCAACTGCGACGCCACCCACTGCCACCACAGGGCGGCAACTACCACGGCAGCGCACACAGCCAATGGCGCCAATGCCACACACATCTCTCACACCCCGCATTACTACACGTCTCCCGAACCACATGAAGCTCCTTCAATTTAACTGTAACGGGCTTCAGAGCAAGATCGAGGAGATAACCGTCTTCATGGGAAGGCATGGTATACTGATAGCTGCGGTCCAAGGGACAAAGGTGCACAGCAATTCAACATTGTTGAATTGTGCCGGGTACAACGTGCACCGTCAAGATCGCGAGCGAGATAATGGTGGTGGCTTAGCGTTCATCACGCATCACACCGTGCAGTATCGTCTTGTTGAAGCAGCCATCGACCGCAGGGATACCACCCTAGAATGTCAGGGCATTGCTATCCGGTGCGCTCCTCAGAGGTGAAAACCGTATGGTAGTAAGTGACTTTAATGCGCACCACGATCTTTGGCACTCAAGCCTGTCAAACGATCGTAGGGGAACTGACTTGGCTGAGCAGATAGACGATTCGACATTCTGCACAATGAACGAGACGCACCCACCAGGATTATGGGCAGCTGCTGCAGCTCGCCAGACATAACAATAGTCAGCGCTGGTCTGATAAACAGCATATCATAGGGACCTATTCTGACTTTGCCATCAGACCATCTGCCCATAGTCATCTCGATCGATAAACCAACCGTCTTTGCTTCCGTGGAATACCGGACCTTTGTCAACTTTTCTAAAGCTGATTGGAAAGGCTTCGCGGAATTTACTGAAAACACCTTCGCTGCGCTCCCCACACCAACCGACGTCCACTTTGGTGACGACAGCTTATCGACAGCCCTTGAACGGCATTCACAGAAAGGCAGTCTTGAGTTATATAGACTCCCGACCTTAGACTGCCGTTATGGGCACACAACCACCAGACGTGGACGAGACAGAACTTCGTCTGCCTCGGGAAACTCGGACCTTATAGCCCCGTTTCGCTCTGGTTACTGCAGCAGGTTGAACTCATACCTGAGCAGAATAAACAAAGATATTCTTAATGAATGCCCGGCATGCGGAGAGTCGCCCCGTGACTCACAGCATCTCTTCGTATGTCCTCTAAATCCAACCACACTAACGCCCCTGTCCCTATGGACAGACCCTAGGGCTGCAATTCTTCATTTTTATAAAACTACACCTAATTGACTATTATATGAGTTATTGCAAAATACGAAAAAAATTCCAGCTTACTTTTATATGGTCATATCCGAGTTATTTCTTCTCTCATGGGTGGGACAAAAAAAAAGAACCTGCTTTTGGTAGCAGATATAGTTTACGACAACTCTGCGAATTTATTTCACTTTTCTGCGTGAACTTGACGTCTTATAATAAAACAAAGAACCACGAATGCAAACAAAGCAGCAAAAACTACGAAAAAAGGATGGCTTTATTATAAAAAAAAATCTAAAATTCCTCTGTCACGGGTGGGACAACGTTCGTCACGGTTGGTACACGTACGAAAACAAAGCAAAAACTACAAAAAAAAGGATTGCTTTATTATAAAAAAAAATCTGAAATTCCTCTGTCACGGGTGGGACAACGATTGTCACGGGTGGGACACATACGCAATTTTATATGAAAAGGAGCTTTTAGTATGGTCCATATTAAAGATTAGTTATTAGAAAATATAAGAAGCCAAGTAGGGGCTCAATTCACTCGCGTTTTGTTTTAGTATAGCGCCTTTTATATAGAAGAAAAAGCCTAGCACCGACAGCCAAACAAATTTTTCGTACTTAAATACGCTATAAAACTGCATACCTAGAATTTTTCTAGAAATTATGAACAAAGAGTTTAAAATTTCTAACTGTTGTAGCTGTTAAAATTTGTTGAAATTTATAATTTTTGTACGTAGTTTGAAATGTGGATTTATGTGGTTCTGGTTATGTAATGTGCTAGACTTTTATAAAAAAAACTATGAACATTAGATTAACAAAATAAAAAACCAAAACTGGTCAAAATGTCTCTTAACTTAATCAGCTGACCACAACGGTATATAGGTAATGGGCCAGTCCGCGCTTTCGCCCTTCTCCCCTATGTCCACTTCAACAAATAAATAAAGCTTATCAGCCCTGTAAACCTACCTCTGGCAACTGTACCACCCGTAGCTGTCACGGGTGGGACTTGCTTGACTGTTGAATTTTTCTTATCTAAGTATGTGGAAACAAAAATGCAATTGTGGTAAACATTGACAATGAAGTTCTAACATTATGTAACAAACCCGAAACACAACTTCAACTTCTGTAATTAAATATAACAACTTTTACCTGTTTTTGTCACGGGTGGGACAAGACCAATACTGCTTAATAATATATAATACAATTTCATTAAACGCAGATGAGTTCTACTACATATTTTTCTTCCCAAACACTTGAATTAAGAGTCGCAAATTATTTGAGAGTACTTTCAACACAACCTACTTTAAACCTACTGAACAAACCCAATTGCGTCACAGGGGTTTCGATTTAGACGCACCAATGGTTTGATGAGAAGAATAGAAAAGTATATAAAACGCAAGTGGATTAATATTTTTAAATATTTATTTGCGTCAAGTGGTTTGAATAAAAAGTTTTGCTTTTGTAGCAATCGATTTACCTGAATTGAAGTAGCCTGGTAGCTGCGATGCTTCTGCTTAGATCTTCCAAAACGAAGTGACGCAAAAGATTTACCGATTTTACTTTAGACCGCCGGACAGTTATCACTTTAAAGTGAAACTTAACGAAAGTTCACTGTCCGGCGGGATATAATAGTTAACGGCAGGAATAATAGGGTTAGCGCGCATTTGTATTTGTGTCTACATACGCAAACATTAGGGCGGAGCCCCAATGTTTGAGAATATGAAGGTCATTAAAATTTTTAGACTGATGGCCTAAACATCCCGGCCCCTTGCGATCAGCAAATCCGAAAATTTGGGCGGGTTTCAGCTACCAAGCTACCTCTGTTGGCTTTACATTGTAAGTTGGCTTTTTTTTTTAAGGATTGTTTGTTCAGCATCCGGTAACCACTGCGAAGGTCATCGCTTTGAGCCTCGTTCCTTTTCCTAAACTGCTATGAAAGAAATCGGGAGAATTAAAGGTACAATGGTGGTTAGAATTCAATGCACTTTATTCAGAAAAGAATAATTAAAATGAAGATAACGTAAATTCAAGCAAAAAATAACAATTAATTGTAACTTATGCTCTGCATATGCCCGAGAGAACCCATCCAAAGATTGTACTCTGGGCTAAAAGAGGTCCGAAGGATGTGGGCAGTGTCCCCGGCAGGATAATGTCCGCGTAGACGTCCGTACCGAGTACTAAACGGATCGGTGATGAGCCCTAAAAGTTTGGGTCCGCCAGTCGGAGGTGGGCATATGGCTCAGCTATTGCGGTGTCTACACTGCTGGATGGCCAAATGCGGTTGAAGTGTGGCGACATAACGGCACGAGTTGCGATTCGGTTGTTTTTCCCATGCTTTCCTCTGAGTCGCAAAAGGCAGCCCCTTTCTCCGCCCATGCATATTTCATCCAAATGCAACTCTCGGGCCAAGTCATACGAAATTATGGTTCGGTCGGAGCATACGTCGATCAGGGCACGAACTAGATGTAGCCGCCCTCCAGCCTCGACTTTCACCACGGCCGTTGGAGCGTCGGAACTGCCGCAATCCTCCTCCGCCACCTGTTGTGCCCATGATTTTCCAGGCGGACTGCGGGCTCGTCCAAATGCAGCGTCAAGTGATGTTTTTCACCGCATCGGCGGCATCTTCCTTCGCTCGTGCAGTTTTTGAGCTGGTGCGTCATGGCCAGGCAATGAGCGCAAAAGCGGCCTAGTATTGCTTCCCGTAATCTCTCCTCAGGGGATTTTGCGCGATGGACTGGGCAGAGTCTAATGGGGTGATTCGCAAAGCATAGACGGCACGGCTGCCGATAACGCTCGCTGCGTAGTTCGGCCTTTTTCCTCAAAGCAGCGAAGTAAGGCATGTTTTCTTTTGTATATATGTATATATTTAGATATATTGTTGGGTGGCAAGTGTATCTGCATTTATTAGTCAAGTGAGTGGCATAAAGTTTCGCTTATGCACAAAAAAATTACGTTCGGAGAGTGTGAATACGGCATTAGCTGTGAGATTTCGCCCATTGAACAATTAACCAGTGTAAACATGGCAGAACGTGGAATGCGACCCACAAAGGTTTGGTTGATGGATCGCATGGATGCCATACATTCCACTGCACAGGGGTGTATGGGCAAATTAAATTTTAATTGAACTTAATTTTATTGAGTTTAATTGTGTCGAACTCATTTGAAAGTATTAATTTAATTAATAATTGTGGAAAGTGCCTCTGCCTTATTTTGATGAGTGTGGTAGTATTTCTTCAAGTGCTGGCTTTTTATCAGCGTGATAATACCGAATATTTATGTTGAAACTTCCTTACCGTCGTTTGGAGACTTTTTATTTAGCCATGATCGACACCCAACGGTCTGGCCGCCCGAAAAAGTTGAAATGCCACTGGAAAGACCATTAGCTAAAAAACCACGGTGCAGCGAACAAAGGTGGCGC
>NW_023458866.1:12950-30422 GCF_013731165.1 Rhagoletis pomonella | reverse complement strand
AAGCGACCAAAATCCCATGCAGATGCATACAATTACCCTGCAGTAAAAAAAAACGTGATTTTTCCCAATTGGCACGCTGAATGGTACGCCCCGAAATAGATCATTGTTCTTTACTGCCAGATACTTCTGGGAATCACCTATCGCGTGGGCATGCGATCATGCATCGAACTTTAAAGAAAGTAGGAAAATTGCGAAAATTTATGATTTCCCCAACTTTTGTCCACCCTCCAATTGAAGTGAGTGTATTTACATAGTACGATAAATGTCTCGACCCGCTTGTATAAAACACGGTTTATAGGCGGTACATATGGAATTTCAGCTGCATCGACAACGAGCAACCCAACCAAAGACTTGCAACGATGTACGATTTATGTGTAGTAAAATAAATAGATGCGGGAAATAAGTACAATTGGTAGAAGCTATTATATCTAATCACCAAAAAATGTTCCTTCATTGATCGTTTTGGCAGCAAATAAATTGGTGAATTTATTTTATTTTTTTTCTCATACTAACAAAAAGACAAAACACTCACCTTTCTAAAGGCATGTATGCAGCTCTCAAGAAAAGCAAAAACTCCATATAAAATGACGTACAAGAAATGGCTAAGAAATTTTCTTGAGTCAAATTTCCTTAAGGCAGTACGCAGTTCTTAAGAAATTTACTACGCTTTCTAATACGGTTTTCTAAATTTTTTTGTGAAAAAAGAGCACAAGGCAACCCAGGTTTGCAACAGAAATATATGCCCGTTATTTCTTGAGGAAAGAGTGAGGCAGCAGGCTGTGAGGTATCAAAAATGTCAAAATTCCTCGGACACACACGCGAAATAATGGCAATTTTTTCTTGACCGTTTTCTTGAGAGCTTAAGCAAAAAGCGCTATCAAGCGTACCACTAAGCAATTGATGAGACGCAAAACCAGGTCGACGAAGTGCATGTATTGTAGTTTTTGGGCGACATCGGACGCAGTCCACGCATGCAAGATCACACTATTAGTTTACCCCTAAGAGATTTAAAAGTGGATGTCACTGGATGCGTTAGTTAATGCACCCTAATACAAATTCAAATGCAGTTTGTCATCGACTGGCACAATTACATGAATACCATAGATATTTGCTTTAGGCATTACCGAGGGGGAATTAGTGTATTTTTCCGCTTGGTAGAATGGAACGCACATTCGTTTGAAGATAAAGGGATGGCAAAAAAAAAACTGCGCAACCAATGCTATAGAATAACGAGCCTTAGCCTCCACCGAGCTACAAAGTAAATTCCGCATAATTTGCACGCATATTATCTGGATGCTGAAGCGGGTGTGCCTCGTAACGTTACGTTACGTTACATCGCGACGCAGAGTGCACTCACATTAGAGATGTATCGAAATGTGCCAGATATAGGACAATACGTCAGTATTGTTGCAGCGCTCTGGAATGGTTTGATGATAGAAGTCAGTGTGTTCCAGTACCTTAGCGTCAACTCAGCGTGGCTGCTTGGCTGGTTGTTGTTGTTGTTGTCGCTGTCGTCTATTTCAGCTAAGGGTGGGCCCAAGAAGTGTGCGACTTCCACAGGAGCTGTCCATAGGGACAGGGGCGTTAGCTGAGTGGGATTCTCAGGGCATGTGAAGAGGTGCTGGGAGTCATGTGGCGACTCTCCACATGGCGGGCATTGGTTGGGCACATCCTCGTTGATTCTGCTCAGGTAGCTGTTGAGCCTGCTGCAATAGCCAGAGCGACGTTGGGCTATTGTTGTGCGGGTCTCCCGAGGCAGACAAAGTTCGGTCCCGTTCACGTCCGGTGGTTGTGTGCCTAGAACGGCATTCACAGGGCGTGAGTCTACATAACTTGAGACTGATTCCCTGTGAATGCCGTTGAGGGCCTGTCGGTAGGTTGTCGGGTCCAGAGGTTGTTTAATATACCTCTGGACTTCGTCTGTCAGTTCGTAAAGATGCCTCCTGACGTGCCGTGGCGAGGGCTCTTCCGCGAGCAGTTGCCCGCCGGGATGGCCACGTCTGTATCTCCCAGCGAGGAACTGCTTGCAAAGCATTAAGTTATGCTCCTTTACCGGGAGCATCTGGGCCTCGTCATGTAGGTGATGTAGAGGCCTCATCAGGAGGCATCCTGTCGCGGTACGTAATGCCGTGTTTTGGCAGGTCTGCAGCTTCATCCACTGCGTCCTGCTAGTCCCCGGCGAACATACGGACGCTGCGTAGTTCAGAACCGGCCGGCCAATTGCCTTGTATGTTGCCAACAACGTTCCTTTTTCTTTACCCCAATTGCTGCCGGCCAGCGACTTGAGGACATTGTTGCGGCTCTGTACTTTGTTGACAATTGCGGTTGTGTGCGCCGAGAAGGAGAGCAGACTGTAGAAGGTAACTCCGAGGATTTTCGGGTTATTCACCATCGGTATTGTTACTCATCGACGTGAATACCCAGTGGCAGTCTGACCCCCTTCCTCCAGGTGGTGAAAAGGGTTGCCGAGGATTTCGCAGGGGATAGGGCTAGGCTCCTTGCAGTGAAGAAGTTTACTTTTGAGCACAAGTCATCAATTCCATTCCTAGACGCCATGATCGAACAATCGTCAGCATATGAGACTATATTAACACCCTCTGGTGGCTGAGGAAGCTTTGATATGTAAAAATTAAGCAGTAGCGGGGACAGGTCACCACCCTGTGATACCCTCTGTTTAATTTTACCTGGCTTGCTGGTTTTGTCTCTGAAGATTACTGACGAGTGTCGACCACTCAGGTAATTCGCCGACCACCGTTTGAGTCCCTGTTGGAGTGAGGAGGCCTCTATATCTTCTAGTAGCGTTGAATGACTGACAGTGTCGAACGCCTTGCACAGGTCCAACGCTACTAGAATAGTTCTCTCACAGGGGCGGTTTCGGTTGAGGCCACGAGTTATCTGAGTGTTTATGGTGTCAAGTGCTGTTGTTGTACTATGCACTTTACGGAACCCATGTTGATGCTTCGCTGGGGTCAGGTGGTTCGTGAAGTACGGGAGCAGCAGGGCCTCAAGTGTCTTCGCTACCGGGGAAAGGAGAGTTATCGGGCGATAAGACTCTCCTTTGTTGGCTGGTTTCCCCGGTTTGAGCAGTGGGACCACTCTCCCCATTTTCCACATGTCTGGAATGACGAGAGTGGCCATTGACAGGTTGAGGACCTCAGTTAGGTACGCTACTCCCGCAGGACCCAAATTTTTCAGCATCAACATGCATATTCCGTCGGGTCCAATGGCTTTGGAGGCTTTCGCCTTCCCGATGGCTACCCTTACCTCACCGCTGGTGAAAACAAGAGGCGCACTAGGTTTTGGCATTTTGTGCAGCCTTCTGGTCACTCGACGTTTGGCTTTATCCACCGGAGGATGCAGAATGAACTGCCGGCTAAAATAGCTCGCGCATCTCTCCGGGTCCGACGAAGCGTGGTCACCAAAGTCTATCTCGACGCTGCCGTCGCGCTTCGTCGGGCTGAACAACGACCCCACGGTTGACCAAAGCTTGCTCACACCAGAGGCGAAGTTGCAGGTCTTCAGATGCTCTTCCCATTTCTTCCGCTTATGTACGTTCACAAGTTGCCGAATCTCCGAATTGGGATCCCTAATACGGGGATTTCCGGGATCGGCCTGACGAAGGTTGACGCGCTCATCAGCTAGAACAGCCGCTTCGGCAGGAAAATTCGGACGTGGATCCTTAATACATCCTGCTGGAATGAAGCGACTGCAGCAGCGGTGACAACCCTGCGGAACTTACGCTCACCTACATGAACGTCGGTTGGTATGGGTAGTGCAGTGAAGGTGCTCTCAGTAACATCCGTGAAGCCTTTCCAGTCAGCTTTGGAAAAGTTGATATAGGTCCGGTGATCCACGGAAGCAAAGTCGGCAGGTTTATCAATCGAGATGACTATGGGCAGATGGTCTGATGCTAGGGTCAGCATAGGTCGCCATGATACGCTGTTTATCGGACCAGCGCTGACAATTGTTAGATCTGGCGAGCTGCAGCAGCTGCCCATAATCCTGGTGGGTGCGTCGTCGTTCATTGTGCAGAATGTCGAATCGTCTATCTGCTCAGCCAGATGTATTCCCCTACGATCATTTGACAGGCTTGAGTGCCAAAGATCGTGGTGCGCGTTGAAGTCACCAACTACCATACGGTTTTCACCTCTGAGTAGCGCACCTATTTCAGGGTGATATCCTACCGGGCAGCTGGTAACAGGGGGTATGTATACGTTAAATATTTCGAGCTCAACATCGCCTGACCGGATAGCAATACCCTGACATTCTAGGATGGTACCCCTGCGGTCGATGTCTACTTCAATGAGACGATACTGCACGGTGTGGTGCGTGATGAACGCTAAACCTCCACCATTATCTCGCTCGCGATCTCGACGGTGCACGTTGTATCCGGCGCAATTCAACAGGGTTGAATTGCCGTGCAACTTCGTCTCTTGGACCGCAGCTATTAATATTCCATGCCTTCCCATAAAGACAGTTATCTCCTCGATCTTGCTCTGGAGTCCGTTACAGTTAAATTGTAGCACCTTTGTGTGCCTTGGGAGACCGATTGCGATGTGTGGTGTTAAAGAGTTGTGTTGCCTGCCGGCCTCCTGCTGTACGTGCTGCAGAAGGGGGTGCTGCCTTGTGGTGGTGGTTGGCGGCGTCGCGGGGGAGGGATGCGACGGAGCAGCACAGCAGGGGCCCACATAGTTACTCGTCCAATCACGCGTGTTGCGAAGCCCTGAGCATGCCCTAAAGTGTCACCAGCCAAGGCAAGTGTGGCACTTGACTGATGTCACGTTACGGTATATTCTTGGCTGACAGACAGAGCAGATTGTCGGAGGGACTAGGAGTTGCCGGCGGCGGTGTGTGGGTGCTATTGTGTTTGTTTGTGTGTCTATTGCTGTGTTGTGTTGGGGTGTGGGTGTGTTGATTATGTGCTGCCCAGGCGGGTGGTGGTTTGCCGTGGAGGCGGTCCGGTTCGCACAGCATGGGGCCACGAACGACGTGGTCCATTGCCGGTGCGTACGTAGGCCCGAGCAGTTTCGAAGGTGACTCCACCCGTCACAAGCATTGCACCTGACCGAAGTGGAGTTTGTATGCAGTCGTCTCTGGCATACGCGGCAGGTGTAGATTTCTGGCCCTGGCTTTGACTCTATGCCAGCCCTGAGCAGAAGGGTGCGGAGAAGGTGTAGCCCTAGGATCGAGCAACGTTTGATGGATTTCGCCGACCTAAACGGGGTTAGATCGCCGAAACAACAGCCCTTGGTCGGGTAAAACCCGAGTCATTCCGGTACGTAGAACCGGCTGTCGTGGGAATGTGGCTGCTTGGCTGGTGAAGCTGGTGTATTCATGATTCAACGGGTAAAGGCAACGATGTTGCAATATTGCGGTAATTATTTTGTAGCTCGAACGTCACATAATGATAAACCCTCATTTTTTTTGTTTAGTATGGAATTAAGACCTAAAATGTTTCTGTTCTCCACTTATAGGTCATGCGGTGAAAAGAGGTTTCCTGTTGCAGATACACGAAAGGGAGCAGCTAACTATAATGGTCTAATGCAGACAAAGAGTTATAACAGGGGACATTACATATGAAGTTGGGGTGAGTGATTTTAGCAATGTTTTCCCATTATCCATAACATACAAAGGGGTGTGAAATCGTAAACCCAGTAGCAATTTGCAAGTTCTCCGGACAGCTGAGGTATTTATTTTAGTATTTTTTTTCTTTTTTAGCACTTTTTAATAAAAGGTCTTTCTTATCATGCCCTCAGCTGTCTTTCTTGCTGGCAAATAGTTACTAGTCCAGAATTTATCCAGAAGAGTCCATAATTTTCGCTTTCCCTCTCCCCTACCAGTGATAATTTCATTGTGAATTTACTAGATGATGGGTATAAGGAGAGGAATAAGAATAATTGTATACCCTGTATATATGTGTGCGAAGTTTACCAAAATATAACTCTAGGAAGTGTGCCTGAATTCCTCGTTGTTATCCCGGGGGGAACCTATAATGCCTTCCACGCACATGCTTGAGTATTTTTGGGTTGTTAAGAGCCAGTAAGCTGGGCAAAAAATTAAAGCGAGTTAGTCTATACAAGATAAAACTTAACACTCGATTGCTCGTTAACCCCGCTGGCTCTTAGCATCCAATATTGTAAGCTACTTTGTTATTTCTGATTCGTTTTTAGAAACTCGTTCGCTACAAAATTCATTCTGGTGATAAAAGAACCTCAAGATGGTCGGTTTTATGTAACTAGGTCGAAACGGGAATTACCCGGTTGAGGACCATCAACTCCTTTTTTTTGTGAGGTACTTTGAACTGTGTGGTAAATATGTGTGTTTTTTTATATTTGGTGGGATTTTGAGGTGGAATCACTCCAATGGTGGAAGTGGAATTCTGTGGTCATCGAAGAAGTGGGATAGTAATTGGCTAATACTTAAAGGGATGGAGTAGTTGTCGCTAAAAGATTTTCTTGTTTAGGAATTATTTGGCGGTTCCTCGTCTTCGGTTCCTTTGTTGTTGGCTGGAAGTAGGACTAGTTCGACAAGCGGTCTCGTTATCTGGCCTTTCTCTGTAATGATGTCAACTACACGTACCCGATCGTCGGGACCCGGATTCAAGTCACTTATTCTACCTAATCTCCACTCATTTGGCGGGAGGTTGTCTTCTCTGATGACAACGAGAGCTCCTACTTTTATATTTTGCTTTGGATGTTTCCATTTAATCCGCTTTTGTAGTTCGGATTAGTATTCGGTTTTCCATCGCTACAAAAGGTTTGGTGAAGAGCCTTAAGCTTCTGCCACCGATTTACTACCGAGGCAGAATTCTCATGAACGTCGATTTCGGGTGGGGCTAACAGGTGTCCACCGGTAAGGAAGTGACCTGGAGTGAGAGGCTCCAGGTCGGTAGGTTCATTCGAAGATGGGCTCAATGGTCGTGAGTTGAGGCACGCCTCAATCCGAGATAAAAGAGTACTGAACTCTTCGAATGTATATTTATGAACGGATGCAATCTTTTTAAAGTGCCTCTAAAAGCTTTTCACCGCCGCCTCCCATAAGCCGCCCATATGAGGAGCAGCGGCGGCTATGAAATGCCATGTGAGCATTTGATAATTGTATTTCGAAACTGTTTTTTTCACGCGAATCTGCTAAAAAAGCCTTAAATTCAGATCGTAAAGATCGTGAAGCTCCGACGAAGTTTGTACCATTGTCGGAATATATTTTTTTCGGGCATGCTCTTCTGGCTACAAACCTGGCGAAGGCGGCTAAAAATGATGGAGGGCTGAGGTCACTAGTTGCTTCCAAATGGATCGCTTTTGTCGAAAAACAGACAAAAAGGAAGACGTATCCTTTGGACATTCGACAACCTCGGCCGCTATAACTTTAGATGTCAAAGGGCCCTGAAAAATCTACACCTGGATTCGTAAACGCGAGCGAAAATGTAGTTCTCTCCTGAGGGAGAATTCCCATAAGCTGGGTTTGCTTAAGTTTTTTGTATATCGTACAGACTTTGCAATTATGTATTGTAGATTTGATCAGATTTTTAACTCTGGGGATCCAATACTGACTTCGGATAAGGCGAAGCATGAGTTGATGCAAGGAGACTTGGTGAATAAGACACGATTAGAGGGGACAACCTGCAGTTATAAGGAATAATTATTGGATGCCGCTCGTTATACGCTAAGTCTTGAGACGCTCCAAGACGCCCACCAGCCCTAATAATGCCATCTGTATCTATGAACGGATTAAGCGGTAGGAGTTCACTCTTGGAGTCGATGGAATTTCCTGCTTTAAATTTCCCGTATTCTTCACTGTAATAGTTCTGTTGATATATTTTCATCAAGCTTTGTGTCGTTGCTTTAATTTCATCGGATGAAATTAAGCGTGACTTTTCTTGAAATGAAGTTTTCCTATTTCGATGCGTTCTTTGAGAGAATCTCATAACATATGATAAAACTCTTAAAGCTCTCGGAAAATCTGAAAAACGGTCAAGAATATCGGTATAATTTACTTTTGTTGTATAAACGTGCGTTCTTTTTTCCTCGACTACTGTGCTGTAGTCTGTTTCCTGTGTGGGCCATTTAGGGTTATCTTCTTGTAACCAAGAAGGTCCCTGCCACCACAACGAATTGTTGACCAATTCATATGCTGGCAGTCCTCTGCTCGCTAAATCTGCTGGATTAGATGCCGAATCCACATGCAGCCAATTCTTGTTTCCGACTTTCTCTACAATTTTTGTAATTCTATGCGCAACGAAAGTTGACCATGAACACGGAGGCTTGCGAATCCAAGCGAGCACGATTGTGGAATCGGTCCACAGATGTATGTTGATATGCCCTAAATTGTGATTGTTGATTATCGAATCAACTATTTCCACCAGTAGTACCGCTCCGCAAAGTTCCAGTCAGGGTAGCGATATGGTTTTAACAGGAGCAACTCTGGTTTTTGCCAAAAGCAAGTTAATGAAAACTTTGCTATCTCTATATCTTTGCTATCGCATATACACAGAGGCGGCATATGCTTTCTCCGACGCGTCACAGAATCCGTGTATTTGTATGTCATCCGTTGGAGAAAAGTATACCCATTGCGGTATACGAATATTATCAATTTCGTGATAATGTTGGGTAAAATTCTGCCATCGGTCTAGAGTGGTCGAAGACACAGTCTCATCCCAATCTGTGCCAAATATTTTGCATAAGGATTTTGGCAGATAGTATCGCTCTTTTCGTAACAGTATTGCTTTTCTCCAATGGCCTTGCTATAAAATAAAAAAGATCCGTATGGGCATTCCATCTTATTCCAAGAGCCTTGACTGCGCTGGTATCTGCAAATGCCAAAAAATCTTCACTAAGTTGATCTGTTTTCGGTATGCCATTAAGTATTTGCTCGCTATTGGCTGCCCACTTTAGAAGTGGAAAACCGGCTGATTGCAACACTTCCGATATCTTATCTCTGGCTTTTATTGCTGAATCGATAGTGTGTCCACCAGATAATACATCGTCGACATACATGCATTTCGCAGTATGTTAGATAAGGAGCACAATTGATACCGAACGTGACAGTCTTTAATTCGCACAGACTGATCGGGTCATTGGGGTTAGTGCGAAAAATTATCTTGAGATACTTAGTATAGCTGTTATGTACCAGAATTTGCCTATACATCTTCTCATGTCACTGTTGAACACATATCTGTATAGTCTCCAAGGGAGTATTAATATGGGAAGATCTGCCAGAAGAACTGGTCCTGGGAAAAGTACGTAATTTAGGCTGTTGCCATTCGCCGTTGGACTTGAGGCATTGAACACCACGCGTACTTACGTTGAAGTACTCTCTGCCTTTATAACAGCGTGGTGCGGCAGGAAAT
The DNA here is from genome assembly GCF_013731165.1 of Rhagoletis pomonella. Classification (NCBI taxonomy): domain Eukaryota; kingdom Metazoa; phylum Arthropoda; class Insecta; order Diptera; family Tephritidae; genus Rhagoletis; species Rhagoletis pomonella. The sequence goes on along the minus strand of NW_023458866.1, from coordinate 21,076 downwards.
AATTATCAGACGAGTCTGCGGGTATGGGATTTGTTATTTTCGACATATGCCCAAGCGTTTCATATTCCGTTAGAACCCTATTGTATTCCTTTTGCAGGACGGGATCCTTGGAAAGTCGCGTTCCGGAAAAATTGAGAACATGCTCATTTAAGGGATGGACCTAGAAAAATATTTCCTGGAAAATCTGGTTTGAATGGTAGTGACACGATGTATTTTCCCTCCTTATCCCGTACAGTTGTCTTCTGATACAGCTCCTTGCAGTACTTGTCGTCATCGTTGAGGCTTTTGTTTTTTGGTATCTCCTCTAGCTCCCAAAAGGCACTCAGTTGCTTGTCCAGACTAACTTCGCTGTAGTAGAAGACGATATTCATTCCTGGATTGGCCGTGTCAGTTCTTCCCGTTAATATATTCTTCTTCAGCCCGCTCAAAATAATTTGCAGGTATATGTCGCCACCCAAAACAAGGTCTACGGGTTCATTGACGAAAAATCGTTTATCTGCCAGAACCAAGTCAGGAAATGCTTGCTTAGTCACTGCACTAATGTGGCAAGAAGGAAGATTTCCAGTCAGTCGTGGTAGCACGAGCACGGTGGTATTTAAGCGGAACAAGGGGTCAACAGGAGACCGCAATTCGATGTTGCACGCTTCTTTAACCTGTGCCGTAGTTGTATTAGTGATGCCCGAAATTTGGGCATGCATACGCTTTGACGGCAGGTGAATTCTTCGTTTTAGTCTTTCAGTAATGAAAGAACACTCAGAACCAGAATCAATAAGTGCTCTAGCGGAATAGTTCGTACCATTGAGATATATGTTAACGCGTGCTGTCCCTTATAACACACCTGTGTTCGTATTCGCATAACAAAACTTCACGTTTTTTCTTGTATGCTTATTTGATTTTGATGAATCGTGTTTGGCTTGGGCCTGATTGGATCTTGATACCGAATTAGTCGCAGCAGTTGAAGAGGACCCAGGTGCCTTTGTTTGAGTATGAAGGAGCGTGTTGTGTCGCGAGTGGCACTTGATACAATTAAAGGCGTTTGTGCATCTTGACACAGTATGTCCCGTAATAAGACAATTCAGGCACCATTTTTTGCTTTTCAAAAAATCGATTCTGTCAGCAGGTGTCTTGTTGAGGAATTGTGGACAGTTGCGTAGCTTGTGCTCTTTGGTTTGGCACATTTGGCAGGTGAACTTGGTCACGCTTGCCTGAAAGGCTCCGAGCCTTGTTTTTTGAGCTTCCTGGTGGTTCCGTGCAGGCTGGTGCACCGCTGGTGGTGGTGGCCGCTAGAGTTTCCAAAGTTTGGAATCTATTGGACAGGAACCGGTCCATATCCTCCCACTTTGGAATATCAGTTTTCTGGTCTATGGTTTGTTCCCATAGAGCCAGCGTACTTTCCGGAAGTTTCGTTGAGCATAAATATATAATAATTGCGTCCCAATTCGCAATGTCAATTTTATGACTTTTTAGGGACGATAAACAATTATTAATCTCCCGCTGTAGGTTTTTAATAGAGCTACTACACTCAGATTCCACTGTATTTAAGCTAAATAGGATTTTTAATTGTGTGTTAACTAGGATACGTTTGTTTTCGTATCGCTCACACAGGTTTTTCCAGGCTGACGAAAAGCCTTCATTAGTCAGTGGGCACTTTCGCACAATGTCCTTGGCCTCCCCTTGCGTCTTGTTGTTGAGATGGACTAGTTTCTCAACTGGAGTGAGGCGCTTGTTCAGGATGTAGATGGCCGTGAACATATCACGGAAAGTCGGCCATGAAAGATAGTCGCCCTTGAACACATCTGTATCGCACGCAGGGTGTTGGATATTGTGTTCACGAACTGACTGATTTTGTACATTCTTTTCTACGTTTACAAACGCCTCAGACAGAGTAGCCATTGCAGACATACATTTGACATAACTCGCAAATGAGGTTTTATTTTTCTTTCTGATAGCTCTTATATCTTCTTTCTGTAAACCTTCTTGGTTTATAAGCATATCGTACGCTGCTTTTGTTTTATCCCACATAGTCTTTAGTTCTTCTTGCTGAATAGCAAGACCGTGCTTATTCTGCTCTGTGGGGGGCGTACTGCTAAAATCAGCCTCGAATTATATTACCGATTCTGCTAAGCGAATAAAGGATTCCATCACGGCAATGAATTGAAGATTACTTTTAATGATTAAGGTAGAGTCAATTGCCAACCTTATGATGAGTAAGCAAAACTTTAATTGTGAAAAATAGTATGTTCGCCTAATTGAACACCAACCGAAATTGCTCTCCACTTACTATATTTATATATACTGGATATATTTCTCGCTAATGGTAAAAAAAATGTCAAAAAACACTTTTTAATTCCGTTTTCTCTTGCAGAAAATTTAAATCTTTATTTCTTCCAGAAAATGGTTTAATGCACATGTATGTGCGTAATCTATGTACCTACTCGCCACCCAATAGTGCTGACGAATGTATGTATATACTTATGTGTATGGGGATTTGTATGTGTACGCAAAATGCAAAATTCTAGTATACACACTACTCAACTTCGCCAGTTAAATAACAAAATTTGTAATTTTCGTTAAATTTTTGCAATTAACAGGCATAAATATAATGCAAAAATGAATAAATTCAGCGCTCAGAAGTGATTTTGTGAAGAAATGTGAAAGTGAAACGAAAATAGAGGTTATGTGACCGGTGAACAAGTGAACAAGTGCAATGAAACTTTTAAAGATAAAACCAGTGCTGCACGACCAAATTACTAATGCAGATCTATATTATGTATTATTGAATTTCAACAATGTGGCAAGAGGCAGAAAATAAATGGTTGCAGTATAAGTTAACCTCAAAACCTGTGTTGCACGTCGATTCTATTAGGTGTGACACTGTTCACTGTGATGTGTGGTTGCACGGTGCACCAGTTATAGACTGTGTTGGCAGTCGCCGACAAATGGACACAGCTTGGAAAAGAATTTTTGAACTCGTTTTTGTTTTTTGGATAAAATATAACTGTTTTTAAAAATCACTTCACGCGCTTGAATCTTGAAAGCTAACTATTTCTCCTATACTGGAATATCGATAGTGCACTTGAAATTGTAACCACGTACCTTAGTTTCTCAGTGACCGGTTAATATAGATGCTCGTTGGTTTTGTTTGCTTGACTTGACCATGAACAAACCAATTGGGTCACAGGGGTTTCAATTTACACGCACCAATGGTTTGAAGAGAAGAATAGAAAAGTATATAAAACGCAAGTGGTTTGAATAAAATTAAGTTTTGCTTTTGTAACAATCGATTTACCTGAATTGAGGTAGCCTGGTAGCTGCGATGCTTCTGCTTAGATCTTCCAAAACGAGATTTTGCTCTAGACCGCCGGACAGTTACCACTTTAAGGGGAAACTTAACGAAAGTTCACTGTCCGGCGGGATATAATAGTTAACGGCGGGAATAATAGAGTTAGCGCGCATTTGTATGTGTGTCTACATATGCTAACATTAGGGCGGATCCCCAATGTTTGAGAATATGAAGGGTGGTCATTAAAATATTTAGACTGATGGTCTAAACACGTACTAAAAAAATTTTTTAATAACTTGATTTTAAAACTTAAGAAAAGGCAATAAAAATGCATTTAAAGCTTTAATTTGTTATTTTTGGTTGATTCAAGAGTAGTACACATGTCTTATCCACACATTTGTTAGTTTTATAAAGAAAAAATGTTGTGCTCTGAGGTTCAGTTTCCCATGGAAACTCCCATATGTAATTGTATGTATAGATGAGATGTTTATCAGTAACTAATATGTCAAACATATACCAGTTCAGATTGTAAATAAGTTTTTCGATTATATTTGTCTGAGAGCCTCTTGAAGACAAAAACTAAATTGCCATCATCTGCATAACCTCTCTCTTTTTCATCAGAATCGTTAAAGGTTGAGAAAGTATCTTGAAGGTTTACAAAAGATAATATTTCCTTCTCTGACGGCGGTTTCACACGGGTTTTTGACAAGACTGGGCCAAAGCCCAATATTTTTGCATCACATGACTGGGCTACCAAGATACACCAAATTTTATGTTACTAATATCTGTTCTAAAAGTGAAACAAATCCGATCATAAATATAATTTTTTAGGATAGCTCTCAATCCCTGTCCCACCTATCGGAAGACAAACACACTGATCCTTCTAAAAACTTTTTCACAAAACAACAATCATTCAATGCGATTTTGAAATCTGGGAGAAAATGGTTCCCAATGTATAAATGTAGGTGTATAAAATTCCATTACCTTATAATAAGTGGTTCCAGAGATAACTGATATGAGAATTTCAGTTAATATGGGGGTGCCACGCCCTCTTTTCCAAAATCTACCACTTTTCGCCGTATGTATGGTATTGACAATATATGTTGATGTGGCAAATTTCGGGACGTTAGCATATGCGGTTCCAGAGATAAGCTAAGCGGGATAAGAATTTCAGTTTGTATGGGCGGTGTCTCGCCCTCTTTTCCAAAATCTACCACTTTTCGCCGTATGTATGGTATTGAAAACATATGTTGCTGTGTGAAATTTCAGGACGTTAGCATAAGTGGTTCCAGAGATAAGCGATATGAGAATTTCAGTTTCAAAGATAAGCGTTACGCGAATTTCAGTTTTTATGGAAGGTGCCACGCCCCCTTTTCCAAAATCGACCACTTTTTGCCGTAAATACGGTATTGATAACATAAATTGCTGTGTAAAATTTCAGGACGTAAACATAAGCAGTTCAATATGTATGCGGTTTGAAAATTTCAGTTTGTATGGGCGGGGGAGGGGGTGCCACGCCCTCTTTTCCAAAATCTACCACTTTTCGCCGTATGTATGGTATTGACAACATATGTTGGTGTGTCAAATTTCGCATATGCGGTTCCAGAGATAAGCGGTATAAGAATTTCAGTTTGTATGGGCGGTGCCGCGCCCCCTTTTCCAATATCTACCACTTTTTGCCATAATTACTTTATTGGCAGTATAAATAGCTGTGTCAAATTTCAGAATGTTAGCATGAGCGGTTCCAGAGATAAGCAATATGACAATTTCCATTTGCTTGAGCGGTTCCACGCCTCCTTTTCCAATACCTACCACTTTTTGCCATAAGTACGTTATTGGCAGCATAAATAGCTGTGCCAAAATTCAGGGCGTTAGCATAAGCAGTTCCAGAGATAAGCGATATGAAAATTTCATTTTTATGGGCGGTGTCACGCCCCCTTATCAAAGATCCAACACTTTTTTCCGTAAGTACGGTATTGACAACATATGTGGCTGTGTCCAATTTCAGGACGTTAGCATAAGTGGTTCCAGAGATAAGCGATATGCGAATTTAAGTTTGTATGGGAAATGCCACGCCCAGTTTCCCAGTACCTACTATTTTTCACCGTGAGTAGTTGTTCCCCAGCATAATTGGTTTTAGAGATACAGTGATTTACACATTTTAGTCTATATGTCAGATGCCACGCCCCTTATGTATCGGAATTAACATTTCTGGATTAGAGGAGGTTGTATTCTTTAAATCGGTGTATGTTGAAAAAAAAGTTTTTTTAGAGGTTGCGCTAAAATTTGCGAAGCTGTAACGCATAGCCCAGCAGAAAATTTCGAAGAGCTGAGTATGTGTAATGCAGCGGAAAACTTTTAATTTCATTGGAAGCACCCTGTGTTGACTTGCTATTGCAAATGGTTGCATACATTTCGGCATTTGCAGAGTAAGAGGAAATGCGGTACATATGATTATTACTTCCGATTATGCAAACACCGCGCTTGCATACGGCTATGTACCTATACATACATATGTATACATACTTAAGTCTGTATGTACATACATATGTATGAACTCATTTGTTGCAAGTTATTTTGATATTCGTAGCATGGTTTTAGGCATAGGTTTAGTAGTCTATTGATAAAAAAGCAAGGCGTAAATTTTAAAAATTCTGAAATCATTTTAACTGGGTCCGTTGATAGCTGATGAACATTTAAGAATATATGTATATATACATATGTATGGATGATATAATAGCTCTGATCCAATACAAAATTACCCTATGAAGTGAACCGTGGGGTAGAAGAGGTGAGGTAATTATGCCCGAGGGGGGAAACAGAAAATTTTGCGCGAATTGCATCTGTGCGTGTGATCGGAATGAGAGAACAAGTATATGTGAGTACTCACTAATGTGAGACCTCATGGCTGCCAACTTTCCTAAAAGCACCAAAACTTGGGACAAATCAAAACATCAAAAATTTGTTTTCAGTAAAATTTAATATGCATCTATACTACATTAGCGATCGGTCCAAGATATAAGTATTGTTGTGTTTATCAAAAACGAAAATAAATAGTAACGCACTAATAAAGATTTTAAACTTTTATCGAACCAATTGAATTTTCACTTTAATTCAATCAAGATATATATTTTATTTGAAATAATGCATTTATACACATATGTATGTACATACTTATGTGTATCAAAAGATTTTCGTATCCAGAATAAAATGCACTAAATAAGCACTGTACATGGCGGGAAAGGTGTTCTAGTAGTACTATATAGTTGTCGAATATTTTTAGGGATCTTCGGCTCAGCTAACATGAAAAAAGCTGCATGTATGCATATCTATATATTTTTGATGATTTGAAGATTTGAATTCGACATTCTTATGACCAATTTTTATACTTTATTTAATGCCACAAAATATATAACGAAGTTCCAATTTTGTTTTTCTTAAAAAACTGGTGGTTTTTATAAACATATGATCTCTAATTTTATCAAATAAAGTTTAACTGCTAAGTTATAAAAGAAACTTTTTTTTATAAAAGTTTACAGAATTTAAATGATTTAGCAGGATTCTAGAGATTTTTTTTTATTAATCTGGCGGGACGGCAGAAACAGAAATGGCAACACTGGTGGTGAGTACCGACTTGCTTGCGCGCATATTAGCTGTTTTGTAATTCACTTTTGCATTGTCAGCGTTCAGTTGGTCGCAAGTTTTCAAAGGGAGGGGTTGTTCTTGCTCAGATAAATTTTCGTTAGAAAGTTGCTTGGAAAAAAAGGACAATCATGCACAAAACAACCTTTTTATATGACGGTTTTCTACCGACTGAGCCTAGTAGCAGTGAGCCGAGCACTTATTTACGAACTCATGCGCAAGCAAGTTCGTTAACACGTTATTGTTCGCCAGTATGAATTAGCACATACTATTTTTTAAATATGTATAATCACCTTAAAACTTTATTGATTTATTAATAAAAAAAAATTAAATTGGTCGGCATTTCATGATGTTGAATTATTTTTAATAAATAGACTACAAATATAATTAGAAATTGTTCCTCTATAAACAAAGAGGTGAATATAATAGCCTTTGGCAATATACATTGCATAAAATGGGTTCATACACGTACACGGCTATTACTTACCCTTTCGGTTTTAAATTTTTACCCCGCATCAAGAACCTGCTTGCCCGCGCTGCTGCGCGCGAGCTGTTCTGCCGCCCATCGCTACTCTACACAACTCTCAAAAAATCGGTCTCATTACAGGATTTTGGAGTACGAGATCATTTTTCCCGTAACTTCCTGCAAGTTCGTGTAAAACCCTGTAAGTTTATTGAGTACCTGTCTATTTTATCCTATTTTATCAATCATAACGATAATTTCATGTAAAAAAAGAACTAAAAATTAAAATGAATAGAAAAAAAATAAATCAGCAAAATTAATAAAATTAAGTGAAGTTAATATTTAATTTCTAACCTAACCCACATGTGTATGTATGTAACTGAATCCCCTAATAATATGTTTGCATATAAATAGATTGTCCTCATTTTCGAGCTTAACTCCCTAATCTGTAATTAGAAAAAGTGAGTAGCCATACAAAATTATAATTATAAAATAATCTCAGATTAAACCGATAACTTATTGGTGTCCAACCTAGTTTTAAAGATTATACTTACGAAGAAGAGGAGGAATGTCAAATGTAAAAAACAAACAAAAATTGACGCTAGCAAGGAAAAGAGGTTTGTAAAGGTATTTTTAATAAGATATTAAGTTAAAATATATTTAAATTGCATAATATGTGTAGCAGAAAAAGGTGACCACGGTGGCACAGAGAAGAAGCTTAACTTTTCCTTGAGTTGT